>NW_015389137.1:71806-79056 GCF_001527695.2 Protobothrops mucrosquamatus | reverse complement strand
ATAATTAATTAAAAATGTTTAAGAACCCCACTAAAAAATTTCCCCTTAGGCCAGTCCTGCTTGCTGAAATAACCATGTCTTGAGGGCGCGGCGGAAGGAAGGGAGATCCGGAATCACCCGGATCTCTGGGGGTAGCTCGTTCCAGAGGGTGGGAGCTCCCACTGAGAAGGCCCTCCCCCTGGGAGTCGCCAGCCGGCACATACATACATACATACATACATACATATATATAAACAAAAATTGTTAATTTGACATGGTTTTTAATATAATATATGCTCTGCACCAAGAAATGAAAACAATTGGCCTGAAGTTGTTAGTTTTTACCAGTATAAAAATAACAGTATGAAGGGTAGAATAGAAATTCACCCTTGTGCACCGTAGTCCCAGTTTTCTCAGATCAGCTGGCAAATTTAGATCCAACATTTAATCTGAATTTTTCCTCATTTGTGACATGACATCTCACAGTGCATTAAGAAATAATGCAGGTGAGAAGCTGGAGATAAGATCTCCTGAGTCTTGTCACTGAGAAAGGTCAAAGAAAATTTTATACAGAAGGAAGTCTACAGTTTAACAGTTCTCACAGCTGGGTAGACAGCTACTTATTGCAGATTGGAGAAGTGAAATATGTAATAGCCTTTTAATTTTGCCCCAGGGCTCTTAAGTATTCTAATGAAATTTATTTCGTTTTTTATTTACAGGGTTACACATTGTGAAGATCTTTACCAAAAACAATTCAGAACATAAAATCCTACACCTAAGAATAAGCTTCATTTAGCACTGTGCAATGAACCTACTACAGGTGCATAGGGCCGAACTGCTGATGTCCAAGTTGATAGACAAAATAAATAGCCAATAGTATTTATTCCACTATGATATTAGTATGGAACACTTTGCATCTTACAGATAACTTCACTGACTGAAATTCAATTAAATAAAATGAGATGACTCATATATGGTCATCACAGAAACTCATGCTTCATTTCATTAAATGCATATTATTCCTTGGCTGAGTTTTTATTTTATTTTATGTGTGTTCCCATTTCTCTCTCACGCTCTCACTCTTTCTGTGTGTACAGTGTATAACATCACACACAATCTTATGCACATAGAATCTGGATAGTCTTTCACACAATAGTACCTTCCATGGAAGAAACTCATAATATATGGAAAAATCTATTCTCGTAGAGTGACTTAGCTTTTAGAAAAGCTCTTAAATATTTCTATACCCCAGTTATTATGCAAATGACAGAATACAAAAAGAGAGAGAATTACAAATCATCTGATGGCTGACAGTTTAATACAAGTGGGAAAACTAATACAAATGCTAGCTTCAAGTTCCAGTTTCCCAGAACGTCTTCCAATGAAAATTTATACATTTTTTTTCATTCATCACAGGCTACAATTCATAGATATTTTAGATGCAGAACACTTCCATTACCTCACAAATGGAAAGGTCTCCTGAACTAGTATTAGATCCTTAGAAACACCTACTAAACATTCTCACGATGCTAAGCAGAGCAACATTCTCCTAGTCTATATTGCAATGGCAGTGAGGAAATTGTTCTTCTCTATCACTCTGCAAGTGCACAGAATAGTCTAAAAAGAAACTTGCTCAAAGTGTTCAAATTTTGTGGGAGAAAGATGCAGTCTATTCAACCAAACAGTATAGACAATACAATATTGGTTGATTATGTGCCATCAAATAAACTTGTTCATGGCATCCAAGATGGCATAGGTCCAGTGACTATATCTGTGAGTTTGCTTGTTCAGAAATAAGATATACTTTTCCGGTGATTTAAAGAGAACCTTGGAGAAGTGAAACCTATCACAAGTGTCCTTGATCTTTGCCCTTCCTAGCTGGTAAAAGTAGTTCTGGGATGAAGCTAGGCATGATTTCCTCATGGCTCAAAAAGTTTATAATGAAAGATTTGGTTAAGTTAATTCGTCCTGGATCATGAATGTCTGGGGTAGAGGGGGAAAAAGGATGACAAAATGTGTGCCATAACTTTATGATATTAATTCCCACTACTTTGTACTTAACATTACTTATCCTCTGCAGATAGGCAAGGATTGGATCTTGCATTGTAGCATCAGAACATACATTTCATCATTTTGATGAAAACATGGCTCCCTACAGACACCCACGCCCTGACTTTACCACGTTGAATCAACAATCACCCCATCAATTTTCAATATTCCATATTTGGCCAAGTGCTGCAATGTATAGTAATATCATATTTCAGAGATTTCAAAATAGTTTATGTTACCTAGATCAAGCTCAGCTTTAATAACAGGACAGATGTCATTTTGGTAGTGAATATGGGCTGAGTACAAAAAAGGGGAAATGCATCTCCATCGCTATGGCTGAACTACTCAGTCATTTTTAACATAGGATCAGTTTCCAACCACAATGATGCCGACGTGATGAAATGTACATCATGACATCATGATGCTAGATGTCTTACAATGTTTTATTGTTTCTCCCAAAGTCACAATATTTCCTACAGGATATAATGGGTGTGGTTTGCCCTGTGATGTTGCAGCACACTTCTGTCCCTTCCTCCTCTCTTGCAGAAATGTACAGCTATAAATCTCATCAACATGGCAATATTCCAGGCTACTTGGCTAGAATATGGCTTGGAGGCCAATTGTCTCTTATAGATGAGATATCAAGAAGTAATGCTGAAGGATTCTTATTGTCATAAACAAAGCCTGGGTGTCCCCTGAGGCCCACCTTTTCTTCATCCTCTTCCACATAAATATTAGGGCTGTGCAGGGCTTCAATTTTGAAGGGGGAAATGTGTTTTGAACTGTGCAGAAGCACTTGTTGGCAATATTTTAACAATGTCTATATATTTTTTTCCAGAATTCATGCTGCCCTATATAGCAGCAGTATGAACCCAGGGGAAAATGTCTGTTTGGTCAGTTAGAACAAGAACAAATAGATACCCTGCAACTGTAGAGATAGTATCAGGCAAGCCAAAGCTCTAAATGAGGTGAAGTTGGCAAAGGATGCTAAGAACTAGAAACAGGATTTACTCAGTGATAGTGATAATAAAAGCAATAGAATCAGTAAATCAGATGTTCACTGGAGATGTGAAAATATTTAAGGAGTAACAAACAGAAGGGAGAGCTACTCTTTCAGTGCTGTCTACTGCAAGGCTGGATTAAATTTTGACAGTGACAGAAGAATGCTTCTTTGAATGCATATAAAACTCCAGGGCTATGCTGAGAAATATCGTGTTTCCCCAAAAATAAGACCCAGTCTTATTTATTTTTTTGCCTCCAAAAGAGGTGCCAGGTCTTATTTTTGGGGTAGGCCTTCCTCACTTTCGGCACTGAAAGACCCACACAGCCAGTCCACTTCTTCTGGGGCTGAAGTTCTGCAGCTGCTTTCGGGCCTGGATTTTGCAGTCAGGCCTTTCCAGAAGGCCTAAGCAGATGAGTATCAAGCTATGGATTCAATCCATAGCTTGGGGCTCGGCTGCTGAGATCTTGCATTTCTCGACTGCAGTGGCCTTCTGGAAAGCCCTGTGACTGAGAAATGCAGGCCTGGCTGCAGAAGAGGCCTCAAAAGAAAAAGTGGGCCTGCAAGGAGAGGCCTGGCTGTGGGGTGGGTGAGGCAGCTTCACACCCCCACCCCCAGCTTGATTTTTAGGTGTGTGCCTCACCCCAAAACTAGGGCTTATTTTTGGGATAGGGCTTATATTAGGGCCTAACTCACCCTCAAAAATCAAGCTAGGGTTTATTGTTGGTGTAGGCCTTACTTTCAGGAAAATGGCAGCTGATAGCTTGGGAACAACCCTTTGTGCATAACCTTTGAGAAATGATGGGAGGGGAGGAAATGTTGCCCCATATTCAATGAGGAATTAAAAGAAGATCCAGGAAACCATTGACCTGTCTATCTGAAGTTAGTATCTATGAAAATTCTATGTTGTCAAAACAAGACTGAGCATTTTGAAATCAATATGGCTATTACCAGAAAGCAGCAGAGGTTTGTCAATCACAGTTCTTAGCAGACTATACATTTACCTTATTTTTTACTGAATATTTTGTTAATTAATTTGTGGAAATACCTTTCACACAATGTCTTGATTTCAGCAAAGCGCTTAACAGAGTACCTGATGATATTCTATTAAAGTCTTTACCAGCATTCTCAATCAACCTGCTATTTATTTGTCCCCAGTCAACATAAATCTCATGGTAATTAAGTAGCTGAGTCAAACTTTCTACTCAAAGAATGCTCATCCATGATTTCTTACCAAACCGATACAAAGGGCAAGTGAGAGCACCATCAGGTTTAGTCCTGGCATGTATTTTTCAAATTTTTTATTAATAGATAAGGAATTTGTCGATGATACAAAATTAGATGGGACGGGTAATATCCAACAAAACATCAATGTTTCCTAGGACAAATGCATTGCTGAAAATAACAGAATGAAGCTAAACACAATGTTCATTATTTAGGAAATGAAATCATATATATGGGTATAAACTAGACCAGACATGTCAAACACAAGGCCCGGGGGCTGGATGCAGTCCATGAAGTGGTTTCATGTGGCCCGCAAAGCCATCCTGGAAACAGTGAGGGAACGGCCCCCGCTGCCTTGGCCCTGGCCCAGGCCAACCGGCCGGGAGCCAATGTACAATTTTGTGGTGGCCATCTATGCTGAAACGCATTCAGTCTTAGCTCCATAAGCCCCCCCCCTGCATGGCCTGAGAGGAACAGTGAGGCTCCTCCACTGGACCATGTCTCAGCACTTGCCCTGGTCCCACCCCCTTCTGCCAGAGACCCTCAGATCTGTCCCACTCCTGCCCAGGCCCCCACAGGCACCCTTGACGCGAACGATGTAGAGCTGGCCACACCCACCCAGTAGGCCACACCAACTCCATCCATGCCCACCCAGTAGGCCGCACCCACCCTGGCCACACCCACCCAGCCCCTTAGGGCAACCGCAATGCTGATGCGGCCCTCAATGAAATTGAGTTTGACACCCCTGAACTAGAGAAAACATGTTTTGGTAATGCCACTTGAGGACAAAATATTGGAAAGTAGTGGTTGAATATTAGTATTAGGATGTAGCTGGGGAAAAAAGGCAATTCAATTTAAGGCTGCATCAATGTTAAAACAGTTTCTAAACAGCAATAGCATTTCAGGCTTCTGTATAGCCCCACAGTGCTTCATAGTAGCTGTCACCAAGCTTTGCAGCTTTGCAGCCCGGGTGGGGGGGAGAGGGGAAACTAGGCCGCATGAGGGACAGGCTGGCTTGCATGAGTCCATGCGCAGGTCCACTTGCGCAAGGGGCAGGCCAGTATACATGCACGTCTGTGCCAGCCCGCCTCTCGCACGAGTGGAGCTGCACACACATGTGCATGTGCAGGCCGGCCCACCTCTCGCACAGCCCATTCTAAATAGGGGACCCCTGCTTTTCAGCACTCTCTGGATGGTTTACAATGAGAAAGCATTATTTGCATATTGCCCCAACAATCTGGGTCCTCAGTTTACCCACCTCAGAAGGATNACGTCTGTGCCAGCCCGCCTCTCGCACGAGTGGAGCTGCACACACATGTGCATGTGCAGGCCGGCCCACCTCTCGCACAGCCCATTCTAAATAGGGGACCCCTGCTTTTCAGCACTCTCTGGATGGTTTACAATGAGAAAGCATTATTTGCATATTGCCCCAACAATCTGGGTCCTCAGTTTACCCACCTCAGAAGGATCGAAGTCTGAGTCAATCTCAAGCTCTATCAGGATCAAACTCCAAACTATGGGCAGAGTTGGCCTGCAACACAGCACTTTAACCACTGCACCACCAGGGCTCCATGGAATCATGGAAAGTTTCACTTCTCAAAGTTTCTTTCCCAGTCGGCCCATAAAACACATGCCTTCCCACTCTCTTTACCTTTCCTAAAAAAACACAAAGAGGTTAGATATTAGGAAGCTCTACATAAGACTTTCCAGGAGGCACACAAAAAACCTCTGCGGGGGGGAGGGGGAGGACGGAGATCAGGCCCAAGATTCAAATCCAGAGGCTCTTAATCCTGCCTTTTCAAACTGAGAGATCTTTTAAGGTCTTTTCTCATCTTTAAAGCTTTGAAGGGATTTTATTATGCTTAAGGTTGATATTAGTAATATTGATATTAGTAGTGATATTTTGTAATTAGATAGATAGATAGATAGATAGATAGATAGATAGATAGATAGATAGATAGATAGATAGATAGATAGATAGATAGATAGATAGATAATGTCCGTAAAAATGTGACTCCTGGGTATATTCATATTGTAAAATAAATAACTTACGATCACCAGGAGGATTCAAGTAAGAAAATACTTTAATAAAACCAAGCTTTCGTTGGGAGCTCCCAACATCGTCAGGGTTAAAAGCCAGTCATCGGAAACACCTTAAATAAGGTTGGCTAGCGTTTGCACCCGGCTCCTAGAGTGCGTCATCGGTCCTAGCCGGTTAACCTGCACTCTGGTCGTTTCTCTGGCATCTGCATCTAATTCTCCCCTATCACTCTTTTGAGCACTCTTGCTTGTTCTCACAGTGCTAGTTCTTAACTTTGTTCGGACCCTTTTTCCCTCTTCCTCTTTAATACTGTTTATCCCCAACATTGTCTTTCTCTCTGTTACGGGTTACGGGGTAATTCCATTCCATACCATCGTTTGTTCCATTGTGATCCCAATGGAACATTATATATATATATATATATATATATATATATATATATATATATATATATATGTATGTATGTATGTATGTATGTATGTATGTATGTATGTATGTATGTATGTATGTATGTATGTCTTTGGATATTCGGGTTTTCTCCCGCGTAAAATTGGAAGTGTCTTGGCGACGTTTCGACGAAGTCACATTCGTCATCTTCAGGCTGGTGTCTTCAGCTTCGTGCTTCTGGGAGTAGTGTGCGACCTCCACCCAATCAGAACACAGCCAAGCTCTCACCCAATCAGCTCAAACCCCACTGGCAGTTAAAAGGAAGAAACAGCTGCGATCGCACACTACTCCCAGAAGCATGAAGCTGAAGACACTCCCCCCATTCTCGATCTCCGTATCGCCTTTCCACGATCTTTCCCATTCCCTCCTCTCCTTTCCCTTTCTGGCCTCAGCTCTCCGGTTGGATCTTTCCTCCATGCACGTATGGGTGTCGGTTTCCTCCTCCCCCTCTTTCCTCTGGTGGGGGACCATTGGGGGTGTGAAGGTATTCTCTCCCTCACAGCTCCCTGG
>NW_015389137.1:59796-69410 GCF_001527695.2 Protobothrops mucrosquamatus | reverse complement strand
GGATTTTAGGTAGGGATGATTTTAAGAAAATTTTAATTGACACACAGCTTCGAATATTTGGCTTTTAATTTGGTTTTATGGGGTTTTTTTTTTGTTCTTTGATGTATTTTGTTTGTCTGTTTTAATATGCTGTGCACCGCCCTGAGTCCTACGGGAGAAGGGCGGTATATAAATTAAATTATTAAATTAAATTAAATTATTAAAGCAAGAAAGAAAAAAATAGCATGCATCAGAAGAATTCCCCACACCTTTTTAATAAACATAGTAAAAATTCCATAAAGAAAATTCCTTAAGAATTTTACTTTAAGAAGTTCTATAACACCTCTTAAAAACGGAAATAATAAACATATTTGCTCGGTTGGTTCAGAAACAAAAAATTAACAGGCAAAATGGTATCAGCCTTTGCCAAACTCGTACAATTGTTTTGATAGTAAATGTGCATGTGTATGCATATAGCAGTCAAAGATACTGAGCTTGTCAGCCCAGGTTTGAGACACGAGTGCCGTGTGACAGAGTGAGCTCAAGATCATGCAAAGCAGGGCTTTTTTTCTCGGAGAAAAGGTGGCGGAACCCAAACCTGGCCACGCCCTCATCAAACCCTAGGACCGCCCCTTTAGAGAACAGGAATGCAAGTAAAATTTGGGAGGGGCTATTTCCGGTGTGGGAGGGGCTATTTCCGGTGCGGCCGGCCCGGAAAAAGGTGCCGGAACGCGGTTCCGCCGCGTTCTGGCTGAAAAAAAGCCCTGATGCAAAGTAATAGTACCACTTTATAAAGCCCTAGTAAGAACACACCTCGAATACTGCAGCCAATTTTGGTCACCATATCACAAAAAAGATGTTGAGAGTCTGGAAAAAATTCAGAGAAGAGCAACTAAGATGATCAAAGGCCTGGAGACAAAAACATACGAAGAACGGCTGCAGGACTTCGGTTTGGCCAGTCTAAAGAAAAGAAGAAATAGGGGAGACATGATAGCAGTATTCCAGTATCTGAGGGGCTGCCACAAAGAAGAGGGGTCAGGTTGTTCACCAAAGCACCAGAGGGAAGGACGATAAACAATGGTTGGAAGCTGATCTAAGAGAGAAGCAACCTGGAATTAAGGAGAAACTTCCTGACAGTGAGGACAATCAACCAGTGGAACAGCTTATCCCCAGAAATTGTGGGTGCTCCGTCGCTGGAAGTTTTTAAAAAGAGACTGGACAATCACCTGTCTGAGATGGTATAGGTCAGTGGCGGCGAACCTGTGGCACGCATGCCAGAGGCGGCATTCAGAGCCCTCTCTGTGGGCACGCTCACCATGCCCCGGAGATAGCAACCATCCTTCTTCAACCAGCCGCCCATGCGCTCGCTGGCCTCTGTGTGCAGGGGCCAATTGTGTCAGGCAGCAGCCCCAACCTTGCCCGGCCCCCACAGGCGTCCCTCCCCACAAGCAACTTTGGGGTGATCACGCCCACCTTGGCCACACCCACCCAATCTGCCATGACTGCCCCAGCCACGCCCATCCAGTGGACCACGCCCACCTGGCACCCAGCGATAAATAAGTGGGTTTGGGTTGCAGTTTGGGCACTCGGTCTCTAAAAGGTTCACCATCACTAGTATAGGTCCTCCTGCTTGAGCAGGGGGCTGGACTAGAAGACCTCCAAGGTCCCTTCCAGCTCTATTCTAATTCTAATTCTAATACTCGCCCCAGCTCCTGCTCATCTAGCAGTTCGAAAACATGCAAAGGTGAGTAGATAAATAGATGACGCATAGATGGGAAGGTAATAGTGTTCCATGCACCTTGGAATATACTCATGCTGGCCATGTGAACACGGAAATGTCTTTGGACAACACTGGCTCCCTTGGCTAACAAACGGAGATGAGCACGTCCCCCTAGAGTCGGACCCAACTGGACAGGGAAAATCTTTACCTTTATTTTTATGCATATACTGTATTTGTGTATGTGTGCATGTGTGCAAATGTATACATGTGTCTACATGTACTCAGATGTGTATACGTATGCAGGTCTCTCTGTGTGTGTGTGTGTGTGTGCGTGCGTACACGTGTGTATGTGTATATACCAAATAATTCAAGAATCAATTTTCTTAACTGTATATTTGATAAAGTGTAAGATAAAACATCTCATGGCAATTTTATTTATTTTATGGATTTTTTTTTTAATTTCCTGAAAACTTCCTCATATGTTTCACCAAGCAGAAACCTCAAATATGCTTTAAGCAAAATGTTGAAGCAGATGACCTCAGGTTATTGCGAAGCGTTGACAAAAATCCACTTTTCCAATCGGCAAGGCCGCATGTAACGCTAATGCTATTTTTAAACTAAATCAGTACAACTCTGAATGCTGAATTCATAAAACTTAAGTTTACAGTACAGGTAGTCCTCAACCTATGACCACAACTGAGCTCAAAATTTCTGTTGTTAAGCGTGACAGTTAAGTGAGTTAAGTGTATGTGTAGGGGTGTGGTCTATACATATGTTGTACATAGTATGTTATAGGTGTGTGTCATGTATGTGTTTCACTTTGAGCACGGGCAACTAAAATTCATTTTTGATGTGTGCCGTTGTGCCCACAGTAAAAAAAATGACAATAAAGGTTATCTTTTGTCCCATTTTGCAACCTTTCTTGCCATAGTTATTGTGTATCACTGCATTTGTTACTGTTTAGTAACACAGTTGTTAAGTGGTTGGAAATTATGAACGTTGACATTCAATATGTACAGATGGTGCCCAGTTGATGAAATTTGGCTTATGTAACATAGTATGCATATAAGTTAGCCAGAACATTAAAGATAGCTTCATCAGCAGAAGTGATGGGACCATGTCCAGAGAAATTTATGCACCTATCAATTAGGCACAACCTTTTAAAAATAATTTTATTAAGGACTGATGCTTAAAAAAAAAAAAGAGAAAAAGAGGAGAATGCAGCAGCAGTGGTTTATATAACCAGCACACCTAAGGATACTTGTGTGTGTGTGTGTTTAAAACATCTAGAGTGCAATTGCCTGGGCCAATTTCCAGGCCAAGTCTGTTTGACTGCTGTGATTTCAAGACCTGTAGTTCTCCTGCTTTCAATGAACTCATTTCAGGCCCTGAAACGTCAAAACAAATTTCTACAGCCCAACAATTCATTCTTTAGATTCAACATATTGGTGTGAATGTGGAAAAGAAAGATCTCGGGACTTCCATTTTTCTTCCATAGAAAGTCTTAATACAGAAATCAGGGGCTACAATATTTGTAAAAATTCACAGGGGATCATCTGGCTTTTGTTTTGTTTTGTTTCGTGTTTTTTTTAAAAAAGGTATTTTCTGAGGGAAGGGCAAGAGCCAAGCTTTGCCTCTGTCATCTTTAAGTTGCAGATGAGGGTTTTGGATCAGACAATATAGAGCAGGGCTTTTCAACCAGTGGTACGGGTACCACCTGTGGTACATTGGCACCTGGCAGGTGGTACACGACCATCCTAGAAAAGTGGTGGCAGGGGAAGGGAATGAGCTGAACTGGTGGCAGCACCGCACAAGCCTGAGCGAGAGATGGCTGAAGCTGCAGGGTTATCAGGGCTCAGCGGAAGCGCCAGGATCAGTGCCGCTTTCCAGCTGATGGGCGCTTCTTCAGGGCTGTCAGGGCTCAGCGGAAGCACCAGGAACAGCGCCAGGTTCCAGCTGGAGCTCGGCGCTGATACTGGTACTTCTGCTAAGCCCTGAAGAAGCACCAATCAGCTGGAAAGCAGCACTGATCCCGTCACTTCTGCTGAGCCCAGAAGAAGCGCCGATCAGCTGGAATGTTGCAGCATCTCCAGGGTCTTGTGATTTACATTCAGATGCTTGGCAACTGATTCATATTTATGACGATCACAGTGTCCCAGGGTCATGTGAAGTGACCAAAACCTGCTGCAGGTCTGCTGCAGCAGACGGGGGGAATAAAAACCAAACACCCTCCCACCCCACCCCTGCTGCCAATCCTGAACAGAAATGCTCACAACAATGAAAACCTCGGACAGGAGGAAGAGTGCCGCCGGGTGGGCAGGCAGGTGTCTTGCTCGGCTGTGGCTTGGGAAGCACTTTTTTCAGTGCCATTGTAACTTCGAACAGTCAGTAAGCGAACTGTTGTAAGTCGAGGACTATCTGTACTTTATCACTTTTTTCCTTTTTTTTTTTTTTTGGTCACCTTTTTTTGACACCTTGCTAGGCGACTGGTGGTACTCGGATATTGCCATATCCTAAAAGTGGTACAATGGGTGAAAAGGTTGAAAAGCCCTGATATAGAGAGAGTTTTTGAACACAACCCAAAAGTGCTTTTTCAGGATGCAACTGGAGTTTCTTGTTTTTCTTTCTCACGCACCATTCAGACATACGGCGGAAAACATCTTGCAGCCAAGAAAGCTCCACCCCGTTTGCACTACTCAGGTGACCCTGAGGACACAGCTAAACCTCCAGGTGGTGTCAATGACTCTCTAAAAGAAGGCAAATGACCAGCTGTCTGCAAGGAGTATAAATCCTTCCATTCCCCACCATCCAGTCAGAGCTGAAGAAGCTTCTTGGATGAGAAGCGAAATGTCTTCAAAGAAAAACAAAAAAGTCCAGTTGCCTCCTGTAAAAGCACCTTTGGGACAACAATAACCTGAATGACTGAGAATCTCCATAGACTTTCAGACACAACCTTATCACAATTTGTATTTATTCCATATTCTAAGAATGGAAAACCTGATGTAATGAATTTTGAAAGCTACATTAACCTTAGCTTTGTCATGCCTTCAGAATCCCAGATCATGTCTTTCTAGCTCCAATAGCCTTCTATTGTTAACAACACCCACTCTTTATTCACGTTAAACAGCAGGCAGCAAAGTATAATTTCAAATCTGATAGACCAGGGGTAGTCAACCTTGGCTCTTTTATGACTCGTGGACTTCAACTCCCAGAATTCCTGAGCCAGCACAGGAATTCTGGGAGTTGAAGTCCATGAGTCATAAAAGAGCCAAGGTTGACTACCCCTGTGATAGACCCAATTCTCCTCTCCTTTGCATCTTGTATTTGCCTTACATTTAACTTGGGATGCTTTCTTTTGCATACAAGTTTAGATATACCCTCTGGCCATTGATCAGTTGTCAAAATGGTTAATGTCTGAAACAAAAACAGCATTCTAGGTAAAATATTTTAATTACAGAAATTCTATGCAGCAGTGCCAACTTATTTTGTCCCTGCTTGATATATCTTTTGTTTTTCATTCCATGTCCTAACATAGTTATTTTGAAATAACTTACAGTTCATATTTGTTATATGAATATCGGTATTAAATCTTACAACATATTTTATTCATCATTTCTATTTGATCTTTAACTTCATGTTTTGAGTTAACATCTTTGTCTTCTGTTTGTTAACCTAGTAAACTGCTAATGCTCCAATTTATTTTAATTTATTCATTAAAAGTTTAACTTCCTTTAAAGGGTTAGCCAAAACACAACCAAGTAATCTGTGAAAACTCTTAACTTGTATGACTCCTTTTTAATCTTTTTATCCGCAGTCTTTTAATATTGCCTTATGTATCTGTTCAATATTTCAAGAACTAAAATAAGCAAAAGAAGGGACAAAGGACAACTTTATTGTGTTCCTTTTTGTATCTCACATGCTTTGGTTAAATCTGCATTAATGATTATTTGTACCATCTGCATTAATGATTACCGGTATTTGTACCATCTGTGAAGTATAAATCAATTTCACCCATATAATAAAATTCTCTCCACAATTCCAAAAACAGTTCAAAAGAAAATTCAGTTCCAATTGTCAAAAACCTTCTCTGCATCTAAAAAGATCAAAGCAGCTTCTTTTTTTTATTATGTTGTTCCAAATATCCCAAAATATCTAACATAGTTCTAACATTATCTTTCAACTAACTTTTAGGTAAAAAACCCTAATTGATCCTCATGAATAAATTTTTGCAAAGTTATTTTCTATCTTTCAGCTTAAATTGTTGCAAACAATTTATACTCATTATTCAAAGATGATACTGTCTGCAACTTCTTGCTGAAGTCAAATCTTGTCCCTCTTTAGGTATTAATGTTATATTAGCCTCTTTCTGGGACTCTGGCATCTTTCCTCCCTGTAGAATAGAACCCATCATGTTTTGTAAAAGTTGTAAAAGTTCTTTCTTCAAAACATGTATAATACAAACTTGGTAATGCAGCTGGTCCAGGCACCTTTCTTGGTCTNAGTTTAAGCCTCAGCTATTTTTGTTGGGTATTATGGAAAATTTGGATAAAAAAGAAATGGAATTGATGCTGAATTTGATAACTGCTGCGAGGTTATTAATAGCTCAATGTTGGAAAACGGATCGTTTGCCTACTATAGAGGATTGGGCATTTAAAGTTTCAAATTTAGCAGAAATGGCTAAGATTTCAGCCTATGTGAAAGATTACTCACAAGAAAGATATATACTGATTTGGAGAAGATGGATAGATTATATAGAAAAGAAATATGGAACTAAAAAGTTTCATTTGGTTTTTGAGTAAATTTGTGATTGTTAATGTAGTATAGTTTATTAAAATTAAATAATTTGTAATAATGATGTTTAATATGTCAGTTTAGAAGAGAGCTAAAGGATGTTATAGAATTGTTAACTTAAGGATAATATAATTTAAGACAGAATATAATTATTGTATTGTAAACCCTGTGTGTAGCTCTGGGAAGTCGGGGGGAAGGGAGGGGGGTGGGGAAGGGTGGGGTATGAGGAAGGTGGGGAGTTATATTGTAAAAATTTTAAAAAAAATTCAATAAAAAAAAAAAAGAAAAACCAGATTTCCTTAGCTAAATTCTACCATGCAACAGAAGTACAAAGCAAGAAAGAAAAAAATAGCATGTATCAGAAGAATTCCCCACACCTTTTTAATAAACATAGTAAAAATTCCATAAAAAAAATTCCTTAAGAATTTTACTTTAAGAAGTTTCAGAACACCTCTTAAAAACGGAAATAATAAACATATTTGCTCGGTTTGTTCAGAAACAAAAAATTAACAGGCAAAACGGTATCAGCCTTTGCCAAACTCGTACAATTGTTTTGATAGTAAATGTGCATGTGTATGCATATAGCAGTCAAAGGTACTGAGCTTGTCAGCCCAGGTTCGAGACACGAGCGCCGTGTGACAGTGAGCTCAAGATCATGCGAAGTAATAGTACCACTTTATAAAGCCCTAGTAATTCCCACATCTGGAATACTGCAGCCAATTTTGGCCACCATATCACAAAAAAGATGTTGAGAGTCTGGAAAAAATTCAGAGAAGAGCAACTAAGATGATCAAAGACCTGGAGACTAAAACATACGAAGAATGGCTGCAGGACTTGGGTTTGGCCAGTCTAAAGAAAAGAAGAAATAGGGGAGACATGATAGCAGTATTCCAGTATCTGAGGGGCTGCCACAAAGAAGAGGGGATCAGGTTGTTCACCAGAGCACCAGAGGGAAGGACGATAAACAATGGTTGGGAACTGATCAAAGAGAGAAGCAACCTGGAATTAAGGAGAAACTTCCTGACAGTGAGGACAATCAACCAGTGGAACAGCTTATCCCCAGAAATTGTGGGCGCTCTGTCGCTGGAAGTTTTTAAAAAGAGACTGGACAATCACCTGTCTGAGATGGTATAGGTCAGTGGTGGCGAACCTGTGGCACGCATGCCAGAGGCGGCATTCAGAGCCCTCTCTGTGGGCACGCTCACCATGCCATGGAGATGGCAACCGTCCCTCTTCAACCAGCCGCCCACTAACTTGCCGAGGTCCCACATGGCTGGATGCTTCCCAGCACCCATGCGCTTGCTGGCCTCTGTATGCAGGGGCCAATGGTGTCAGGCAGCAGCCGCCCCGGCCTCTGCCTCACCTTGCCCTGTGACAATGGCACCCCTGCCCTGCTTCACCTCAGCCCGCAGGACGAGCCTCCTGCCCACCACCCCACCTGCCAGAGACCCCCTGGATCTCCCCCAACCTTGCCCGGCCCCCACAGGCGTCCCTTCCCACGAGCAACATTGGGGTGATCACGCCCACCTTGGCCACACCTACCCAATCTGCCATGACTGCCACAGCCACGCCCATCTAGTGGACCACGCCCACCTGGCACCCAGTGATAAATAAGTGGGTTTTGGGTTGCAGTTTGGGCACTCGGTCTCAAAAGATTCGCCATCACTAGTATAGGTCCTCCTGCTTGAGCAGGGGGCTGGACTAGAAGACGCCCAAGGTCCCTTCCAGCTCTATTCTAATTCTAATTCTAATACTCGCCCCAGCTCCTGCTCCTCTAGCAGTTCAAAAACATGCAAAGGTGAGTAGATAAATAGATGACGCATAGATGGGAAGGTAACAGTGTTCCATGCACCTTGGCATATACTCATGTTGGCCATGTGAACACGGAAATGTCTTTGAACAACACTGGCTCCCTTGGCTAACAAACGGAGATGAGCACGTCCCCCTAGAGTCGGACCCAACTGGACAGGGAAAATCTTTACCTTTATCTTTATGCATATACTGTATTTGTGTATGTGTGCATGTGTGCAAATGTATATATGTGTCTACATGTACTCAGATGTGTATACGTATGCAGGTCTCTCTGTGTGTGTGTGTGTGCGTGCGTGCGTGCGTGCGTACACGTGTGTATGTGTATATACCAAATAATTCAAGAATCAATTTTCTTAACTGTATATTTGATAAAGTGTAAGATAAAACATCTCTTGGCAATTTTATTTATTTTATGGATTTTTTTTTTAATTTCCTGAAAACTTCCTCATATGTTTCACCAAGCAGAAACCTCAAATATGCTTTAAGCAAAATGTTGAAGCAGATGACCTCAGGTTATTGCGAAGCGTTGACAAAAATCCACTTTTCCAATCGGCAAGGCCGCATGTAACGCTAATGCTATTTTTAAACTAAATCAGTACAACTCTGAATGCTGAATTCATAAAACTTAAATTTACAGTACAGGTAGTCCTCAACTTATGACCACAACTGAGCTCAAAATTTCTGTTGTTAAGCGTGACAGTTAAGTGAGTTAAGCATATGTGTAGGGGTGTGGTCTATACATACGTTGTACATAGTATGTTTTAGGTGTGTGTCAAGTATGTGTTTCATTTTGAGCGCGGGCAACTAAATTTCATTTTTGATGTGTGCTGTTGTGCCCACAGTAAAAAAAATGACAATAAAGGTTATCTTTTGTCCCATTTTGCAACCTTTCTTGCCATAGTTATTGTGTATCACTGCATTTGTTACTGTTTAGTAACACAGTTGTTAAGTGGTTGGAAATTATGAACGTTAACATTCAAAATAATAATAATAATAATAATAATAATAATAATAATAATAATAATAATAATAATAATAATAATAATAATAATAATAATAATAATGATGATGATGATGATGATGATGATGATGATGATGATGATGATGATGATGATAAAGTTGGAAAGGACCTTGGAGGTCATCTAGTCCAACCCCCTGCTCAGGCAGGAAACCCTATACCATTTCGGACAAATGGCTGTCCAGTCTCTTCTTAAAAACTTCCAGTGTTGGAGCATTCACCGCTTCTGGAGGCAGGTTGTTCCACTGGTTAATTGTTCTAACTGTCAGGAAGTTTCTCCTTAGTTCTAGGTTG
>NW_015389137.1:25845-58375 GCF_001527695.2 Protobothrops mucrosquamatus | reverse complement strand
GCAAGCGGGTCTGGCCTAGGGAGAATTTTAAATAGGGACAATTTTAATTAGAATTTTAATGGTAACACAGCGGTTAAATATTTGTTTTTAATTGGTTTTTATTGGGGATAGTGTTTGTATTGTTTTAATATGCTGTAAGCCGCCCTGAGTCCTGTTGGGAGAAGGGCGGCATATAAGTTTAATTAAATAAATAAATAAATAAATAAATAAGACAATATAGAGCAGGGCTTTTCAACCAGTGGTACGGGTACCACCTGTGGTACATTGGCACCTGGCAGGTGGTATGCGACCATCCTAGAAAAGTGGTGGCGGGGGAGGGGAATGAGCTGAACTGGTGGCAGCACCGCACAAGCCTGAGTGAGAGATGGCTGAAGCTGCAGGGCTGTCAGGGCTCAATGGAAGCGCCAGGATCAGTGCCGCTTTCCAGCTGATGGGCGCTTCTTCAGGGCTGTCAGGGCTCATTGGAAGCACCAGGATCAGCGCCAGGTTCCAGCTGGAGCTCGGCGCTGATCCTGGTGCTTCTGCTGAGCCCTGAAGAAGCACCAATCAGCTGGAAAGCAGCACTGATCCCGGCACTTCTGCTGAGCCCAGAAGAAGCACCGATCAGCTGGAATGTTGCAGGATCTCCAGGGTCTTGTGATTTACATTCAGATGCTTGGCAACTGATTCATATTTAGGATGGTCACAGTGTCCCAGGGTCATGTGAAGTGACCAAAACTTGCTGCAACCACCCAGCAGACAGGATGAATAAAAACCAAACACCCCCCACCCCACCCCCACTGCCAATCCTCAACAGAAATGCTTACAATGAAAACCTTGGACAGGAGGAAGAGCGCCACTGGGTGGGCAGACAGGTGTCTTGCTCGGCTGTGGCTTGGGGGGCACTTTTTTTCAGTGCCATTGTAACTTCAAACAGTCAGTAAGCGAACTGTTGTAAGTCGAGGACTATCTGTACTTTATCACTTTTTTATTTGGGGGGGGGGTTCACCTTTTTTTGACACCTTGCTAGGCGACTGGTGGTACTCGGATATTGCCATATCCTAAAAGTGGTACAATGGGTGAAAAGGTTGAAAAGCCCTGATATAGAGAGAGTTTTCGAACACAACCCAAAAGTGTTTTTTCAGGATGCAACTGGAGTTTCTTGTTTTTCTTTCTCACGCACCATTCAGACATATGGCGGAAAACATCTTGCAGCCAAGAAAGCTCCACCCCATTTGCACTACTCAGGTGACCCTGAGGACACAGCTAAACCTCCAGGTGGTGTCAATGACTCTCTAAAAGAAGGCAAATGACCAGCTGTCTGCAAGGAGTATAAATCCTTCCATTCCCCACCATCCAGTCAGAGCTGAAGAAGCTTTTTGGATGAGAAGCGAAACGTCTTCAAAGAAAAACAAAAAAGTCCAGTTGCCTCCTGTAAAAGCACCTTTGGGACAACAATAACCTGAATGACTGAGAATCTCCACAGACTTTCAGACACAACCTTATCACAATTTGTATTTATTCCATATTCTAAGAATGGAAAACCTGATGTAATGAATTTTGAAAGCTACATTAACCTTAGCTTTGTCATGCCTTCAGAATCCCAGATCATGTCTTTCTAGCTTCAATAGCCTTCTATTGTTAACAACACCCACTCTTTATTCACGTTAAACAGCAGGCAGCAAAGTATAATTTCAAATCTGATAGACCAGGGGTAGTCAACCTTGGCTCTTTTATGACTCGTGGACTTCAACTCCCAGAATTCCTGAGCCAGCACAGGAATTCTGGGAGTTGAAGTCCATGAGTCATAAAAGAGCCAAGGTTGACTACCCCTGTGATAGACCCAATTCTCCTCTCCTTTGCACCTTGTATTTGCCTTACATTTAACTTGGGATGCTTTCTTTTGCATACAAGTTTAGATTTACCCTCTGGCCATTGATCAGTTGTCAAAATGGTTACTGTCTGAAACAAAAACAACATTCTAGGTAAAATATTTTAATTACAGAAATTCTATGCAGCAGTGCCAACTTATTTTGTCCCTGCTTGATATATCTTTTGTTTTTCATTCCATGTCCTAACATAGTTATTTTGAAATAACTTAACAGTTCATATTTGTTATATGAATATCAGGTATTAAATCTTACAACATATTTTATTCATCATTTCTGTTTGATCTTTAACTTCATGTTTTGTGTTAACATCTTTGTCTTCTGTTTGTTAACCTAGTAAACTGCTAATGCTCCAATTTATTTTAATTTATTCATTAAAAGTTTAACTTCCTTGAAAGGGTTAGCCAAAACACAACCAAGTAATCTGTGAAAACTCTTAACTTGTATGACTCCTTTTTAATCTTTTTATCCGCAGTCTTTTAATATTGCCTTATGTATCTGTTCAATATTTCAAGAACTAAAATAAGCAAAAGAAGGGACAAAGGACAACTTTATTGTGTTCCTTTTTGTATCTCACATGCTTTGGTTAAATCTGCATTAATGATTATTTGTACCATCTGCATTAATGATTATTTGTACCATCTGTGAAGTATAAATCAATTTCACCCATATAATAAAATTCTCTCCACAATTCCAAAAACAGTTCAAAAGAAAATTCAGTTCCAATTGTCAAAAACCTTCTCTGCATCTAAAAAGATCAAAGCAGCTTCTTTTTTTTATTATGTTGTTCCAAATATCCCAAAATATCTAACATAGTTCTAACATTATCTTTCAACTAACTTTTAGGTAAAAAACCCTAATTGATCCTCATGAATAAATTTTTGCAAAGTTATTTTCTATCTTTCAGCTTAAATTGTTGCAAACAATTTATACTCATTATTCTGCAACTTCTTGCTGAAGTCAAATCTTGTCCCTCTTTAGGTATTAATGTTATATTAGCCTCTTTCTGGGACTCTGGCATCTTTCCTCCCTGTAGAATAGAACCCATCATGTTTTGTAAAAGTTGTAAAAGTTCTTTCTTCAAAACATGTATAATACAAACTTGGTAATGCAGCTGGTCCAGGCACCTTTCTTGGTCTATTTTTTTCAGTTGCTTCTGAAACTCCCCTTACTATTATTGGTCCCTTTATAATTTATTTGTTTTTTGTGGGTGCTTCATCACTGGAGGTTTTCAAAAATAGATTGGACAACCAATTGACCAGGATGGTTTAAGGCAGGGGTAGGCAACCTTGGCTCTTTTATGACTCGTGGACTTCAACTCCCAGAATTTCTGAGCCAGCATGGCTCAGCTTGGAAACCTCTCCCTTTCCCCTCAGCATGGCTGACTCAGGAATTCTGGGAGTTGAAGTCCACCAGTCCTAAAAGAGCCAAGGTTGCCTACCCCTGGTATAAGGCCTTCTGCCTTGAGCAAGGGGTTGGATTTAGGAGACCTCTAAGGTCCCTTCCAGCCCTATGATTCTGTGTTCTCTGCTCGTCTGTAATTGTGGCTAAATTTTGCATTCTAAGATATTCATTTATTTTCTCCAATGGAATATCATATCCATGTCAAAATTGTGATCATGTGACCACATGTGCGATGGTTGTGAGTAGTGAGTAGCAGAAGTAGGAGTACAGGTTGCAAGTCACTTATTCTGAGCCTATCACAAGTTTCAACTCTTCTTAAACAAATGGTTATAAGTCGAGGACTACAAATCTACCATATTAATCATTAATAAAAAATCCTGGGTTTAATCGAGGATTAATGTACAAAATGACTCCAATTCTTTTTGTGCTGGAATAAATTCTTCGCTTAAGGTTTTATAGATTAAATATTTTATATCTTTTTTCCTGATATAAGTCTCTTGTGGGTAAATGATGTCTTGCTTTATACTTTTTTCAAATAATGAAATATTTTTTCCTCTTTTGAGGAGCATTTGCTCCATTTATATTCCATGTTAAACACTTCAAATCTATATTTCAGCCCAAAATTTAGGAAATTCCATATCTGTAGCGCCTAATTTAGCAATATCTTTATTCCAATTCCTGTTGCCTCTGTTGTGACTGTTATGTATTTTCCTCTGAAACCACCATTTCCATCTCTTCCAATTCTCATTTATATCTTTCAAAAAAAAAAATCCCTTATCTTCTGAAGTGAATTCAGTCTAAATCTCTATTGAAAGGTAAAAATGATGCCTTCCAATTTATTCCACTGAAATGGAATCCTTTTCTCTTTTAAGTTTTTAGTATGTTCTTTTCTCTTACACTGAATCTAATAAGAATCTCTTTCAAAACAAATATGTCTTCAATTTTCATTTTCAGGCTCGTGTTAAAATGCTGCTATGGGACTTGATCTCTTGTCTTCTTTCTAACAAAATGCATCAAAACATCTCCCGGTGAAGACTCCCACCTAAATTAATGGGCAGGGTAAACAAACAGGGGCTTCACTTTTGCAAACCCTTAACTATCTATGTTCCTCTTGGACAATGTGGGCGATCTAGCCTCAAGGAGGCCAGGAAAGCTGCACTGAATCCCAGTCCTTTTTGTATGCCAGAATAAAGTCCATTTTATCATTCTATAAACATACTCAAGTTAATAAAAATGGCACGAAGTTCACATTTGGCATTACAAAACTAAAGTAAACAGATCCCAAATTGCAGTAATAAAGTTATCTTAAAAAGGGTGCCAGACTAACAGCCTGATTAGGAAATGAACAGCTCTACAGGTTTAGCTTTGCCTCATGCCCTTCAGCCACAGTCAGATAATGGGTGGAACAGCCAAATTTCAGAAGTAGCCCTCAAATATTAGGGCAGATTTGTATGGGGGTTCTGTACCTTTCGGAGATGTAGGTAAAACATTCAGAATGACCCCTTCAGCACAGAGAGGTGTGTCTACAAACCAACAAAAGTTATTTAATGAAGAGAAGGACGAGGGGGGGACTTGATAGCAGTGTTCCAATATCTCAGGGGCTGCCACAAAGAAGAGGGAGTCAAGCTATTTTCCAAAGTGCCTGAAGGCAGGACAAGAAGCAACGGGTGGAAACTAATCAAGGAGAAAAGCAACCTAGAACTAAGGAGAAACTTCCTGACAGTTAGAACAATTAACCAGTGAAACAACCTGCCTCCAGAAGCGGTGAATGCTCCAATACTGGAAGTTTTTAAGAAGAGACTGGACAGCCATTTGTCTGAAATAGTATAGGGTTTCCTGCCTGAGCAGGGGGTTGGACTAGATGACCTCCAAGGTCACTTCCAACTTTATTATTATTATTATTATTATTATTATTATTATTATTATTATTATTATTATTATTGTTGTTGTTGTTGTTGTTGTTGTTGTTGTTGTTGTTGTTATTATTATCCTGCTGCTCACCACGTCTTATTTTCTCGCGATACTCATGGATCTTACCAATAACAAAGTAATAACATGGATTAGCATGCTTCAAATCACCTAACATACCGAGGTGTTCAATTGCATTCCTGGTTTAGGCACAAGATATGTATGCATTACGTGTGTGCTGCCTTCATGCCTAAATGAAAAAGTGACAATTGAGCTTCATCCTCACTAAAAAGTCCCAGCACAAAAGGCTTGGCTAAAATTATCTAAGAGGGGTAAAAAAAGGAGGGCGCAGCCAAAACTACTGTTTCACTACAGCACAGTGAGGTTGTCCGGTCTGCTGCTATTTAGTGACCCAGAACAATCACTCATTTCCCAGCACAGAGCTAATTCATTTGCAAGATTGAAAACGAGAAGGGGGCGGGAGGGGGGAGAGAAAGAGAGAGAGAAAAGAAAGGAGGCATTTCTGCACAATGTCCATAATGTTGTTCACCGCTGGGGGCAGCTTAACATAAGACTGCATTTACTGATACCAAAGCAACAGTCGGAGAAGCTTTCAGAGTGACAGGATGCAGAAGTGAACAGTGCTTGTTCATTGTACCGGGTCATCCTGGCTTCTCTGCTCCAACGCCGGACTGAGGGTGCAGACTATGAAAACTGCTGCCCAGTGGAATACAGATGGGTGAATTCAGACAGCTGAGCGTCACTTGCAAGACCCTCTCAGGCTTTGCACGGGGAGATTTTAAAGAAGCCGAGTCTACCATGTAAAGATTCCAAACCACCTCATCCATGAAGACCCTATCACCTAGGAAGAACTTGACTTTCTGCTGCAAATGCTGGGTTGGGATTTATACGTTCCTGGGATGTTCTGCATGCCTGGCAAAGGATAAGGATCCAAAATTGGTCCATTTCCCAGGGGGTCCAATTTTGCTGCCTGGGTGTCAGCAAGCCTTGACTCACCAAAGAACAGCTGACAGGGGCTGTCATGTTTGTGGCCCCTAGGAAAAAGCAAAAGAGCTAAAGGACGACCTTTGAAAACACAAAGGATGGGTATGTTTCCGTTTTATTCCTTTCTAGTGAGCCTACAGCTATCCCTGCAATGCTTCTGTATTAATCACTCTGTAGATTGGCCTCTGCAAGCTACGACTGGAGATACATTTCAGTGTGTGATTCAGTTTGACTCTGTCTGGCTTACACAGGCTCTTTCTTTCTTTTTATTAGATTTGTCACCTTAAAATAGCACAGGGGGGGTGATGGGGGGGAAATAAAATAAAACTGCTTGCAAAGTACTTCTTCTATGGGGGGATTCCTCTTTATTGTCGTAGCATTTCTGAGCATGACTGACAAATATGTGGACTGTTTTTTGGGGGGGATAACTTTTCTAAGTTATTTCTGTTTGCAGGTTTCAATGTATTTAGGCTACTGAGCGGATCAGCAGTAGCCCTGGTAATAGCTCCCACTGTATTACTGACAATGCTTTCGTCTGCTGAACGAGGATGCCCTAAGGGCTGTAGGTGTGAAGGCAAAATGGTATATTGTGAGTCCCAGAAATTGCAAGAGATACCCTCCGGTATATCATCTGGTTGTTTAGGTTTGTCCTTGCGATATAACAGCCTTCAAAAACTAAAATACAACCAATTTAAAGGTCTTAATCAACTTACCTGGCTCTACTTAGACCACAATCATATCGGCAGCATCGACGAAAATGCTTTCAATGGAATACGCAGGCTGAAAGAGTTAATTCTGAGTTCCAACAGAATTGCTTTTTTTCTTAATAACACCTTCAGACCAGTAACAAACCTCCGAAATTTGGATCTCTCCTACAATCAGCTGCATTCCCTGGGAGTAGAACAATTCAGAGGCTTAAGGAAGCTGCTGAGTTTACACCTGAGGTCCAATTCCCTGAGAACGATCCCAGTCCGGATTTTCCAGGACTGTAGGAACCTGGAACTCCTAGACCTGGGTTACAACAGGATCCGAAGCCTAGCAAGGAATGTCTTTGCTGGCATGATCAGGCTGAAAGAGCTGCACCTGGAGCACAATCAATTTTCTAAGCTTAACTTGGCACTTTTTCCAAGGCTGGTCAGCCTACAGAACCTTTATTTACAGTGGAATAAAATTAGTGTTATAGGACAAACCATGTCTTGGACGTGGAGCTCGTTACAAAGACTTGATTTATCGGGAAATGAAATAGAAGCTTTCAGTGGACCGAGCGTTTTCCAGTGTGTGCCCAATTTGCAACGCCTCAACCTGGATTCCAACAAGCTCACATTCATTGGCCAGGAGATTTTGGATTCCTGGATATCTCTGAATGACATCAGCCTTGCTGGGAATATATGGGAATGCAGCAGAAACATTTGTTCCCTGGTAAACTGGCTAAAAAGTTTCAAAGGGCTGAGGGAAAATACAATTATCTGTGCCAGCCCCAAAGAACTGCAAGGGGTGAATGTTATAGATGCAGTGAAAAATTATAGCATCTGTGGCAAAAGTACTACAGAAAGGTTTGACTTGCCCCAAGCTCCGCCCAAGCCCACCTTTAAACCAAAGGTCATCCGGCCTAAACATGACAGCCAGCCCCCCCTGCCCCCTACCACAGGGGCCCCTGAGGCCAGCTCCGTGCCCGAGCCCAGCACCCAGCAGATCTCCTTCCATAAAATCATTGCTGGGAGTGTGGCCCTCTTCTTGTCCGTGCTTGTGATTCTGCTGGTCATCTACGTGTCCTGGAAGCGCTACCCTGCCAGCATGAAGCAATTGCAGCAACGCTCCCTAATGCGACGGCACCGGAAAAAGAAACGACAGTCGCTGAAGCAGATGACTCCCACCACCCAGGAATTTTATGTTGACTATAAGCCCACCAACAGCGAGACCAGCGAGATGTTGCTGAACGGGACGGGACCTTGTTCGTACAGCAAGGGAGGCTCCAGGGAATGTGAGGTAGGAACCACTCTCATATTTTTAAGAGCTGTTTGGGTCGAACTTCTTTTACTTTTCAGGTACCACACTGCCATATCAGGTGTCCTCCAGTCAGTGCAGGTTAGCCTTTCCCTTCACAGGAACCCTGTGAAGTCTGAGGTCGAGTTTACCCAGCCTCTGTTGTGATGCCACTTTACTCATTTTAATCCATTTGACTGTTTTACCCACTGACAGAAAACTTTTCTTGCACACCTAATACATCTGCAGTACTGGGTCCATGTTTTCCATTCAGACATGGAAGGGTCCCTCCCTTAAGTTTATTTGCAAAGATAAAGGATGGGGAAGAATGGTGCAAAAAGTAAACAGAGTGCTGAAATTCACAACATGCTTCAAGGGCAACCTGTAAATGGCAGGTGTGCTGTAGCTTCATATACATTCCAGGACTTGCTTTGGCTTAGGATGGTGCAGGCATCACCCTGGAAGAATGCTTGATTTCCATCTAGTGCAAAGTATCTAAGAAGCCTGGTTTGAAAGCAGCCTCCAGAGCCATCGAGGGTGGGAGAAAGGGGACTCGGTGGGCTGAACGAAGAGGGGGTGGGAATCACGCATTTCATAAGGAATAAAAGAAGGGGTGGAACAGGGTAAGATTCATTGTGCAGCTCTAGCACAATGCAGTTTGCAGAACTGATAAGTTCTAATTGAAAACTGTCTGTGTGGTTTTAAATCAAAGATGCTAGTGTGTCTCCCTTCTCAAAGCCCATTTGCCTTTCAGAAAAGAGTCAAAAAGGCATTCATTAAACGAGGGGGTCCAAATTCCTTACCAAAGCAATTAGAGGAGCTGAAATGTACAGTTGCAACAGCTACAGCCACTTCCGGCATAGACTTGCTCAGTAGCTCATTAGATATTCTGTTTTCATCTGTGTCAAAGACATTAAGGTGATTGACGATGGAGTCCTTAAATCTGTC
This sequence comes from Protobothrops mucrosquamatus, assembly GCF_001527695.2. Taxonomy (NCBI): domain Eukaryota; kingdom Metazoa; phylum Chordata; class Lepidosauria; order Squamata; family Viperidae; genus Protobothrops; species Protobothrops mucrosquamatus. The sequence goes on along the minus strand of NW_015389137.1, from coordinate 49,259 downwards.
ATTTTTCTTCCTTCAAAAATGCAACTGTTGTCTTCGGTGGTGTTTCATTATGCAATGTGCCATTTTGGGTATTTAGAAAGCTGATGGAGCTACATTTTAAATACAGCACAGCAACAGGGAGAGCTTGCAGGGAAACTGGACCCTGGCCAACCTAAGGGAAAGCACATCTGAAGGATTCTCTTTAGGAAAAGTCAAGGGATCAATAGGCAAGGCACAGGAGGAAGGGATCAATCAATGCTGAATCACGTTTTATAGATGCGTTTTATTTATCTTTCAATGTATTTGTGATGGGAATCATGATGGGCACTGATAATTCAGGGAATCCATCTCATATTGCTCTGAGAATATATAATGCACTAATATCTCCTCTTGACATTTTCTTACAAAGTACGGTCAATGAGTCCCTTGCAGAAATAGTTTTATTTGTTTATAATAGGTGGTAAAGAACTTCACTACCTCTATTGCATAACTTGATTTAGCTTCCTACGCTGCCCGTTTCTGACCACTTGGGAGAGGGGGGGAGATTCTATAAAGCAGATGCACTGCAGCAATTTAGAGGGAAAAAAGCATCCATATTCTCCTTGCCATCCCTGATTTTTCTGGGAAAAAATAAATAAAATCACCCAAAATGTTCCAGCAATGTGAACATTTCAGGTAATAAAATGGCATTTTTTTTTTAAATGAGAAAAACTGGAAAGGAAGTGAGTCTCCTTCATAATATGGAACATACATTCATTGAAAGCTGAGAATCAAATAATGCAGCCAAATTAACCAAATATGCATAGATCACTTTATACAACACATGTGATTTTCTAATATTTTTATAACCTTTCTGAAATACACATAACAGGACCATAAATATATAGTGTGTCATCAGAGGATCAACATGTAACTAAATGTATATATTCACCTTGGCTTATACTGTAAAAATCTGGAACACTAAATATATCTATGTACCCTGTATGAATCAATGGTAATACCACTAGCCATTTTTATTCAAAATGCAAAATAATGATAATACTATCAAGAGTGATGCACTAAAAATATTCTGCTAGCTTTTGACTCTTGATTTGCATTAATTGCATACTTCAGCATACTTGGCAAAGACTATTTTATACGAAAACATGGCAATATTTTTCCCCAATCTTTATGTTTTCCATTATGCTGAAAAGCAAATGTGGGGAGTGACTTTGAATATAGTATATTTTTGAAGGAAACACCTCATTGGAATAGGCCTGTAGTCTCCTGTGCAGAAAAATCAGTGGAGAATAATGTGCTGTTTGAGAAGTTGTCAGAGGTGGGAGGGATTTTTAAAAGAAAACTGATGAGAACAATGTCAAAGAGTGGAATATTAATGTTAATAGCTCTTCATCCTAACAAGGCAGAATTAATACAGGAAAAATAATACCCAGGCATGTAGAAAGTCAATTAACTGTATTTTCACTGGAAGGACTTCTTGGAGATTATTTATATATGCAGATGAGTGTGTTATTATGGCTACAGCTTGGCTGTTTGTGCAGCTTCTACCAAACCCTGCCAATAAACTCAATCTACAGAATTTTTAAAACAAACAACATTTAATAAAATTGGATCCAGGTGCAAAAAACTGAAGATAATGCTTTAATTCATTATGTTGTGTAGCAGGCAAAAAGTAGCCAATGGTTTCCATACTGTGTCTTGCCAAGATGAACACAGCTCTCTTTCATATAGCTTTCATAGTAGGCACCAGAAGGGATTCTGGCAGGTAACTGCTTGACACAGAGAGATGGAGAACTGCACTTCAAATCCTCTTGTATCAAGCTAAGTAATATCTGGGAATCTTGAACTGTTTTGCACAACATCACCCTATGTTTATTAAAATGTAATTAAAGTTCTCCTGGCTCATTAATGGGGATGATGGACACACATCTGCTATATTTTGGCAGTTACAAGCATTATTACAAAGCCATTCTTTCCTCATGGGAAAAACTGGCTCCCTGAAAGATTGCAAAATCACAAATATGGCAACAAAAGGCTATGGCAAATACATTTTGGTTGACATGCAGTGGTTTCAATGCACGTATGTAAATTTGTAGGGGAACGCCTACACAAGATATGTGATTATATATATTGTTAATTGTAGGAGAAAAAAATTAAGATACAGCAATGTTTCTCAACCTTGTTGACTTTAATATTACTAGAGTTCAACTCCCAAAATTCCCCATCCAGGCTTTATGGGATTGAAGTCCACGCATCTTAAAGTTACCAAGATTGAGAAACTCTGAAACAGAGAAATACTTTTATAACAAATTCACTAAGATCAAACTTCAGCAAACAAATGGAAAACATTTAAAGGGGAATAGAACTAGTAAGATCAGAAGAGAAAAGAAATTATAAACAGATATAAATCTATTTCAAAGTCTTCAAGGTATCAGTTGCCAAGTAGAGACAAACCTTACACACAACTCATTATCAATCTGGAATTAATGCAGATTAAATGAAAATTAAAAGGTAATTGACTAGACCCAATACTGCTTGGACTAATAAAGTCTGTTATGGGCTCTACCGAGAAGTTTTTCCTCATCCCACTCACTATATAGGTTCAAAAATCTTCAATAGGCCATTGCTTCAATCATTTATTTTCTCCTTCTTGTGGAGTTTTTTTCCCTAGTTTGATGTACTTAGTGTGTCTGATTCATAATTAGTAAGGACAAATATTTGAACAACATATTAGCCAAACCTCCAAACTCTCTCAAGTAAAATGTCAAGGGAATTGTATTCCGTAGTATACCAAGAATATGATTTACAAACAGAGGAATCGCAAAATATGGTTAAAAGAAAAGTCGAGAAGACCGATGTGATGATGCAACTGACACTCTGTCCATTTTACCCCTTGGCCCCTTCAGCAATGGGAACACCACCATTGACGCCAAAAGGAGGATAACTAAGTGCTGAGTCAAATGAGAAGCCACAATTAGTCTTTCTCCCATTTCCAACTTCTGATGCACCTTTTTCTCACACACCCCATTCTCTCTATCTCCCAACACGTTAGGAAAGAGGAGCTAAGTCATACCAAGGATCTAAAATTGCCTGGAGAGGCCTCTTGAGCTAGGGCAAAACACATATGTTGCATGGATTTAGGTTGTCCATCTTTTACTCTAAGGACCAAAAGATCCTTCTTATTTGTAAATTAGGAAACTGATGGAATCTCAATTGACTTCATAGAACAGTATAGAAATATCTTCCTCTTCATGTGATTCTACATAGCTCTATTTTTGAATAATTGGCCCAAATCTTATTCAACTAGAAGCCAAAGCTACTCCAGGGCTACTACTTATAAAACACGAACAAAGCTTCAGTCTTAAATGCCTTAGGACAGGGGTCTTCAAAGTTGGCCCTTTTATGACTTGGGGACTTCAACTCCCAGAATTCCTCAGCCAGGCACACTGGCTGAGGAATTCTGGGAGTTGGTCCACAAGTCATAAAAGGGCCAACTTTGAAGACCCCTGCCCTGTGCCATTTCAGTCATTGAAGGTCAACTCCAGCACCTTAAATTCTATTGGACAATAACTGATAGCCAGACAGATTATTTAGTATAGGCATCTCACAATAGCAGAGTCAAGAACAAAGAGTATTTTCAAACAGCATTGTTATTATTGTTGTTCAGCACATATGGCTGAGGAATTCTGGGAGTTGAAGTCCACAAGTCATAAAAGGGCCAAGTTTGAAGACCCCTGCCTTAGGATGTAAACTAGCTAGAAATCCCATTCCTTTAACTCTTTCATGAGCTCCCACATGTCTTTTAGCCCTTCACTCTTGTGTTCCTACTTGACCCACCGGATAGATTGGATCTGCATCTCCACAAGTGGTCTGCTCTTGTGTTCCTACTTGACCCACCGGATAGATTGGATCTGCATCTCTACAAGTGGTCTGCTCAAGGAGGAGAAAAATCTGATCTTGGATACCCCATCCCCAATTCTATAAAAAATAACTTAGAATCTCCCAATATTGTAATTTAATATTGCTAGAACAACAATAAAAGGAAGTGTTGGGAGGGACATTACTGCCAGATTATAACAGGTTTTAGATATGCAAATGGCAAGAATTTTCCAGTCTCCAGCCCCAAGCCAGGAGACAGAAAAGAAGAATGAACAACATTGCTCTTTCATTCCCTGTCCTGCTGAAATTAGATTACCACAACGTCTGTAAACTGTTTTATGGCAATAGTAGAGGTCACTGGGTTTAACTACCACCACATCATTGAAAGATTGACTTAACTCATATAGCAGGAAAAGTATACATATTTTTTCTATTGCATACATATTCTTACTTGAAAAAATTGATTTAGCTTTCAGAGAAAAGGAAATGCTCTCTGGAAATTATTTCCATTTCTATACGCAGGGGTATTAGACTCAATTTCATTGAGGGCTGCATCAGCATTGCGGTTGCCCTCGGGGGGGCAGGGGTGTGTGGCCAGGGTGGGTGTGGCCAGGGTGGGTGTGGCCTACTGGGTGGGCATGGATGGAGTGGGTGTGGCCTACTGGGTGGGCATGGCCAGCTCTATATCGTTCGCATCAAGGGTGCCTGTGGGGACCTGGGCAGGAGTGGGACAGATCTGAAGGTCTCTAGCAGAAGGGGGTGGGACCGGGGCAAGCGCCAAGGCATGGTCCATTTCTTCATTCCTCACAAAGGGTGACACCTCCCCAGCATGCATCCAGGGGGTGGGGCCAACATGGCAGGGGCTGGTTTCTCACTGTTTCCAGACGGCCTTGTGGAGCTAAGACTGAATGTGTTTCAGCATAAATGGCCACCACAAAATTGTACATTGGTCCCAGCTGGCCTGGGCCAGGGCCAAGGCAGTGGGGGGCCGTTCCCTCACTGTTTCCAGGATGGCTTCGTGGGCCACATGAAACCACTTCGCGGGCCGCATCCGGCCCCCGGGCCTTGTGTTTGACATGTCTGCTATACAGGGTTAAAGAGCCAGTTCGATGAAGTGATTAAAGACACCAGGTTAGAAACTGAGATAAAGTGAGTTCAAATCCCATCTTAGGCATGGTCAACTGGGTGACCTTGACCTTTCTCTCAGCCCTAAGGAGGAGGCAATGGCAAAACCACTTGCCAAAATGTTGCCAAGAAAACTGGGTGGATTAAATCATGCAATCACCAGGCATCAACACTGATCCAGATGAAGAGAAGAAAGAGTTTAGAAAGTGTGAATTAGGTAATTCAAACTAAAATAATTTCATATATACCCAGTTCACAGCAGCCATATGAGTGAAATTATCAATGTGAGCATTGCTATTCCCAAATAGTTATTATGGATAGCTTTAATGAATTATTTTCAATTAGTAAACTAAACTTAAAACTAAAGGCAAATATATACAGTATTCAAATAGTCTCCAAAACAAGTGCTTGGGATAGCTACTTTATACTAACTCTAATATAATTCACTAGTGATCTTTATGATAGGCACACACATTTAGATCCATATTCTAGCAACCAAATTTCCACAGAAAAGTAGTGACATCCAGTGGCAATATTAAATAAAGCAGATGACAACCAATTTATACTTTGGTTGCTGCTTTGTTCCCCTTCAGAAATTACAAATTTGAGTCTTCTCATTTTCTTCCACCCATTGCTTCAACAACATTAAAAGCAGACATCCTCCTATAGTAGAGGTGTAAACTAAATTAGGGCACCAAAGAGGTAAAATCCTCTTTAGAAACTGTAGACACACCTGTTATTAACCCCTTTTTATTAGAGGCTTGATATTTTGCATAAACTGAAAGTTATGACCCTCACTTTTTTCATGTCTTTTTTCAGTTCACTTGTCATGTCTTTACTATTTTTATAAACAACTCAAAGTAGTGAACATACCTAATACTCCATCCTCCTCTTATGTTCTTCACAACAGTCTTGTGAGTGAGAGTTGGGCTAAGAGAGAGAGAGTAGCCCAGTTTTCATGCTTAAGAAAGGACTAGAACTCACTGTCTCCCAATTTCTAGCCTGGTGCCTTAACCACTACAGCAAAACATGGTCCACTTTCTTTCTAATGTGATCTCTCTCTCTCTCTCTCTCTCTCTCTCTCTCTCTCTCTCTCTCTCTCTCTCTGTGTGTGTGTGTGTGTGTGTGTGCGTGCGTGCGTGCGTGCGTGCGTGCGTGCGTGCGTGTGTGTTTCTCATAATATATGAAGACTTGACATGCAGTCCTATAAACAGATGCAAAAACATTGATGCATCTGAAAAAAAGGTTAGTTACAGATATATAAAATATATAGTGCTCCTATACAGATTAGGCCAAGATTTATTTACTACCTTAACATGTCTCTAATTTTGTACTGGGGCAATAAAATAACAAGCAGAAAAAGCACAGCATAGCGTAGCATTCAGAAACAAAATCAGAAGTCAAAAAGCTGGACTCGTCTCAGCAAAATGTATGATATCTGGAGTTCTCATATTTGTCTTTCAGACATAGTAAACATATACTAAGCATTCATCCAATGTTTCTCAAATTTTCTGCAGTCAAGGACCACTCAATATACTATAGGTATAGTATAACTATAGGCCAGTGAGCTTAACATGTGTAGTAGGGAAGTTAATGGAATTGCTCCTGAAAAAAGAGATTAGCAAACATTTAAAAGCACACAACCTGATGGACACAAAACAGCATGGCTTTAACGGGGACAGATCATGTCAAACTAATCTGATTGACTTTTTAAACTATGTCACAAATGTTTTGGACAAAAGTGATGTTGTGGACATAGCCGATCTTGATTTTAGCAAAGCATTTGATACAGTTCTATATAGTAAGCTCATAAAAAAGTTGTACAGCCCAGGGCTTAACTACTGAGTGGTTCAACAGATAAGAAGTTGGCTCAGGGACAGATCCCAGTATGTGATTACTTAATGGGGCACCATTTGAACAGAGACAAACCACAGTGTACCATAAGGCTCAGTCCTAAGTCCTATTCTGTTCAATGTGTTTGTAAGTGATGTAACAGAAGGATTGTTAGTTAAGGTTTGTTTTTTTGCTGATGACACAAAGGTATGTAATAGAACTGACATTCCTGGGTGTACTCGTAACATGGAATACGATTTGGCATGCCTGGAGAATTGGTCAAAAATGTGGAAACTGTAATTCAATGTTTCTAAGTGTAAGAACATGCACTTAGGGAAAAGTATTCTCTGGCAGGGTGCAGTATTGGGAATACAGTGTTGGACAGAACAACCAAAGAAAGGGATTTAGGTGTGTTCTTAGCAGATGACTGCAAATAGTGTGGCCAGGCAGCTGTGAAGGCAAACAAAATTCTGGGATGCATCATTAGAGGGATCACCAGGAAGAAAAAGAAGGTCCTAATCCCACTATGTAGAACTTTAGTCATACCCCATTGGGGATGCAGTGTTCAGTTCTGGAAACCTCTCTTTAAAAAAGATACTGATAAGATTGAGTGAGACCAGAGATGGAAGCAAAAATGGTGCAAGGTCTGAGGGACAAAACACCTCAGGAGAGATTGGAAGAATTGAATATATGCAACCTGAAGGACAGAAAAGAAAGGGGGGGACATGATTGAAACCTTGAAAGATATTAAGGGTATGAATAAGGTTCTAGAAGGCAGTATTTTCAATATTAAACAAAAATCAAGAACACTGGGGCATAACCTCAAACTGACAAGGGGGACGTTCCAAAGTAATGTTAGAAAGTATTAGTTCACAGAAGGAGGAGTAAAAGCTTGAAACCAACTTCCAGTGGAGGTAGAGCAGGGGTCTTCAAACTTGGCAACTTTAAGACTTGTGGACTTCAACTCCCAGAATTCCTCACCCAGCTGGCTGAAGAATTCTGGGAGTTGAAGTCCACAAGTCTTAAAGTTGCCAAGTTTGAAGACCCCTGAGGTAGAGAGTCAGTCATTAGTAAGTGAGTTTAAATATGCTTGGGGTAAACACATGTCCATCATCTGACAAAAAATTAAATAAGAATTCAAAAGACAGACTCAATGCGCCATTAGGTCCTTTTCTGATGTTAGTTTTCTATGTTTCTATACATTCAGCAAACAGAGGCACTACCCAATTAAACACTTCCTCTCTGTGCTTTAATTTTTTTCTGGCAAACAGAATAATAATTGTAACTCGTTTATTATGCTTTCTGAACCCTTCCCTTTTAAAGGCCTTTTAAATCTAAGCTTCCGTATTTATATTTTATTTTAATTTTACATCCTGTAATGAAGTTACACAGATCCTTTTTTAGAACAATGGCTGGGATGATCAAACCGAATCCATCATAATGAGCAAAACGTGAACTTCAGTTGTTATCTGGTATTTAAGCTAACTGAAATTGAGGAAATGATCATCTGTTGTAGAGTGGACATGATCCATGTCCTTCCTGAAAAAAATTGGCCAGCTTGGGTGTTTGTAAGTGGCTGGATCAGGGAAACTATCCATGTCAATTTGAGGGAGGGGATCATGATATGTATATTTTTTAAAAAATGGTTGTCTAACCTCTCTTGAAGGACTCCTCCCTTACAATTTTCCTTTGGGGCTTTCTAGAATAAAATACTGTACCCTACTTAGAATGGTTCTTCCCCCGCCACACACACACATACACACACACATTCTCCCACCTATAAGTTGGGATCCTTCCGTTTATCACCAACACGCAGTTCCCAAATAGCACTACTACTAAGTCTCAGCTGCCTCTCTAATAATAATGAGGACAACATCGTTCTTTCCTTCACCTCCCTCACCTCTTCTTCTCCACAAAAATGGCCACAATAGTGGAGGTCACCATTCTCACTGATTCTCTTAGCGTACTCACTAATCCTCTTCATTTCTATTGACTTTCTCCTCCAGTCTCATTCACAGAATGACCTATTTGAATTTTCGTCACCTGTTTTTCTCATAACTGCTCACAGTCTCTCTCTACCCCAACTACATGTTGTCACTTCTGGCTTCTAATGTTGTTTACACCGCACGTTCTGTAATCTATTATTTGAGGACTTCTTCAAGCCAAACAGAAGGAACCCTTAAGATCATGATCAGTGGTTTTTTTAGGATTTAACTCTTTCTTAAATGAATAAACAAAGCTTTATTTAGTTATGTACAGATATGCCATGCAAAAGAGAATGGAAAGTAGAGTTGTAAAGCAAGTAACATAAGAAATATGCTTTGAACGTATTAATTTTAATAAATGCCATGTAAAAGTTCTTGTCCTTTCTGATATTATTCTAATGTAACAACAACAAATGATCTAATATTGTGAGGATGTATGGCACTGAGTCTCAGCTAGTATATTCCCCCCACTCACTTCATGATTTGCAACAAAATTTAGTTTTCTACGTTCTCCAATAAAGAAAGTCTAATTTACTGTACATCAGCTATATCCCAGTCCATTTAATCAAGGTGGTTAAAGTTAGTTTTGCTACATCTAAAACAACAATCATTTTTTTAAATTATTCTAACTCTAGATGTGTGGACTTCAAATCCCAGAATTGGAGTTGCTGGCTGAGGGATTCTGGGAGTTGGAGTGCATACATCTTAACATTGCCAATGTTGAGAATCACTGCTGTAAATGAAGCCACCCAAGCACAAAATTTGATGAAAGTCTGTTGCTGAATTAAGAACATAGTCAGACATTTGGGGGGGGGGGGTTGCTGTTCATGTTTTGCTCATTTATTTGAACTGTCTTATTTATTAATCAATTATGTTTAAGTTTCCTCAGTGTTTTGGGAGAGTACTTTTATTGTACAATGTAATTAAGATTTCTGCGAGTTTTTATGTGACTTGTGAACCTGATTAACACAAGTATGAATAGTTCAAAAGGAGCCTATGCGCCATTCCTTCCTCTCTTTTGCTGTGAACATTACAGGTGTTTAACATCTGCATGGGTTATGACCTCCGAAGATGAAGCAAACTAATTAGCAATGTTCTGTGGCCTACCAGATGCTTCACACAGAGTTTTATAAGCTACGACTGGCTTTAAAATAAATAATATATAAAGCTTGTCAACTCTCTCTGGTCAATGAGGTAGATCTGGCTGGCTATATTAAATATGTTGGATACAAATGATCTAAGTTTGAGTTAATCATTAATGATAGGTTTAAAGAATCAGTTGATTAGTATTCTTAATAATTCACTGAACTGAACATTTGAGAAGAGATACAATGACTTCTGTTCTCAACTCGTCAATTGCCAGACATACAGCCTTGATCTATATGTACATAACACAACTTATTTAGTAACTGGGAGCCCAGATTGGTCCTTATAATGAAAAAGGTCTTACAAAGCACAAGTTCATTTGATATCCTCAGTTTTCTCTAAATATGCACCCTCGCTCCTCAAAGCACAGTAGATACTTTGGGCAATCCTTTTCATAACATTCTAACTGGATGGGCAGATTCAACTTTGGCAAGGCGATACCTGATATATCCCAGTGTTATATCATATTGCAGGGGTCTCCAACCTTGGCAACTTTAAGACGTGTGGACTTCAATTCCCAGAATTCCTCAGCCAGCCAAGCTGGCTGAAGAATTCTGGGAGTTGAAGTCCACACGTCTTAAAGTTGCCACGGTTGGGGACCTCTGCCATACTGGACTCTGTAGATCATCACCAGAACTATAGCAATAGCAATCACACTTAAGACTTATATACTGCCCCATTGTGCTTTAAAGCGCTCTCTGGATGATTTACAATGTCAGCATATTGTCCCCAACAATCTGGGTCCTCATTTTACCGACCTCAGAAGGATGGAAGGCTGAATCAACCTTGAGCTGGTCAGGATTGAACTCCTGGCTAGGAGCAGAATTAGTCTGCAATACTAACCACTGCATCACCACAGGTCCTATGAATTGGGTCTAGAAGTCCTTTGGTAACCAATGCAGTAGTGATGTTATAAGATTGTCCCCTCAACACTTTAGTTGCCATATTTTGGACCAACTACACCTTTTAGGCTATATCAAAGGTTGCCCCATGTAAAGCATACTATTGAGTTTTTAAATGTTTTTAATTTGCTTAGTTTTAAAATTGTAACTGCTTTTCCATATATCTTTTTATGATCTGTAAGCCACCTAGAGTTGCCTTATTGGGCGGCATATACATTTAATACATTTAAAAAAAAATAATGCAATTCAACCAAATAGTGATTAAACCATGAGTTATTTGTCAAGGCGTTATCTACTTTCACGATGAGAGCAGGACACACAAAAAAATGTTTTTTAGAAAAAAATGATTATATCATTTTTTACGTTAAGCTTTCAGCGAATGTTACTCATTTATTAATCTCTAGTCTAAGAAAGTTTACTCAAACATGAAATGAGACATAGCACAATCACTGGAAGTGGGCAGGATACAGATCTTATAAATAGATATGAATGAGAAAATAACTCTTGAGGGGAGGGCTATTTTCCCCAAGGAGGAGAGTATAAATGGATAAATGATTCATATTTTCACCTCTTGAAATGAATGAAATGGCTATTACTAGGCATATCAATAGAATTTTAAAAATAAATGTGACATATTTGACGGTAATTCAGAAGATATTTTGCCACATACATTATTTGTCCTTGCGAAAGAATTTATCTGTGATAAGGTATAAAAAGCCATTTCTATTCCTAGGTAAATTGATTTTGGTTAACTTAATATACTATGAACTGTATTTCAACTGTCATGGCTTTCTTGCTACTTACTGTACAGTATTATACATGCCACTTCTGCTTTTATTTTATTTTTTAACTAAACCATAAATATTTCCATTCAATTATAATATTATGGCCTTTCTTTCCCCCCCCCCCACCTTCTCTAGAAGTCACAAATATTATGTTTTAACATATTACAGCTTACAAATTTACTTTTACAAATTACAACTATGTGTCCTATGTGTACTGGTAGGTTAAATTTAACATTCAGCCAAACCTAGGTGTTGTTGTTTTTTATTGTTGATGCTGGAAAGGAAAAGATAGCTTGATTTCATTTAGCTGAGATTTGGTTTCATCTGTGGTTCACTCATAATTTCATCTCCTTTACTTTGAGGCATTAGCATTAAATATAGTTCACTACAGAGAACCACTGTAGTGTAATGATTAAGGCTCCAGGCCAGAAACCAGAACATTGTGAGTTCTAGACCCACCCTAGGGGGTCTTGCCACAGCCACTCTCTCTCAGCCCTAAGTTGGAGGCAATGTCAAACCACTTCTGAAATCTGGCCAAGAAAACTGAAGGGATTTGTCCAGGCAGTTGCCACATTACAACTTGGAGACGCACATACCTTAAAAAAAAAAAAAGTCTTCTTCAAGCTGACTTCACTTTCTAATGGTATCACATGCATGGAAATACCCACCTAGGGCTTTTTAGCAGCAATACGGAAGTTGCTTGTCATTGCCTTGTTTTGGAGATGTCCATTCTACTTTTCAATCAAGCTTGTGAGCCTGGGAATTCCTAGTGATCACCTTTGCCAAGCTAATGCTGCCCTTATTATAGAGAAAGCCCTACAGATTATCATTTTTAAGGCTCCAGAAAATTGTGTTGCCTTAAGAGATGTAAAAGCTTTGAAGGTATATAACCAAACTCAAAAGAAGCTCCCAAATTAGAGAAAGTGACCTTTCCTTACTAAATCATTGAGCTATCTATATGACCGAGGACAAGGTGAGAATCATACAGTCTGATTCCTACAAACTCCAGGTCTTCTTTAGTTTCAGATGCATGACAAAGATTTGAAAGGAAGACTTGGGGCAGGGACACTATTTGCGATTGCAGCCAGTGAATAGGTTTCCACGATTTTTTAAAAAATTCTGGCTGCATAGGCAGCTTTTGCAGTTGAGCAACAATAGCAAAATTTTGATTCTAATGCATTCTCTTCTCTTCCTGAAAAATACTTTAGGACAGAAAGTGGAATTCTACAGCTGCTGTTATAGTGGCAAATTTAAGGAGAGGGAGACAGAGAGAGAGAGACAGAGAAGGAGAGGGAGAGAAACTATATCACGGACTTGATTACAGCTGTAATAGCCATGGTTGCTGGTTTGCTTTTTCTGAGTTTCCTCTGTGTATCTAGTTCCACCTCTATCCAAATTCTTTTAGGCAACAGCCCTGATGATAAAACAAGAAAACATCCCGTTCTTCATCAATAAAATGCCCAATTTGTTGAGCTGAGCAAAACTGGTTTGCTAAAATGTACAGGCAGTGGATTCTTTGAGGTCAGTGTGGCTACTCCCAACAGTTAAAAGAAACAACGGAAATTTGAAGAATATTTAGCATCTTGTGTGACTGCGAGAGTGGGGGAGGAAAAGGATGGAATAAGAACTCCTGCCTTGGGCAGAGAGTTGGACTAGAACAGGGGTCTTCAAACTTGGCCCTTTTATGATTTGTGGACTAGCTCCCAGAATTCCTCAGCCAGGCACGCTGGCTAAGGAATTTTGGGAGTTGAAGTCCACAAGTCATAAAAGGGCCAAGTTTGAAGACCCCTGGACTAGAAGATCTCCAAGATCACTTCCAGCCCTCTGATTCTATGATTCTAAGGTTTTTAAAAACAAAGAATAAACTCATTACTTATAATCAGATTTCCTCCTTCTATATAATGTTTTAATACCGTTATTGCCGGTATATTGGTAATACTTTCAGAAAACATGGATAGAACGCAGATTTTTTTCAGGGAGAAATGCTATTTGAGATGGCAAGACACTGTAGTGGAAATTTATATTTTACTGTATATTTCACATTTCTTGCCACCAATCTCCCTCAATTAAATATTGCTTGTCAGAAACTACATAAAAAAAATTCCTTCTAATTTGTTCCCACCAGTCCATAAAGGTAGTGATTTCCATGCATTAGATTTTTATATAGAAATTGTGACTGCTTGAATATTTAAGAAATCTAGTTTCTTTGAAAAACTTGCAACAATTCTATCCAGGTGCAAAAAAATGTAAAAGAAAATATGACTTCTGTTAAATGTTTATTCTAATTCAGCACTCTGAACTCAAATTACTTCAACCCATTATTGAGCTAGTAAACAGAATGATCCTAAACAAATGCATTTGGGAAGAAAAGCATTATAAACATTCATTATTTTCCGGTATTCTAATGCATTCATTTCATGTAATAACTCATTTCTCACCTATACATAGGACAGGGGTCTTCAAACATGGCCCTTTTATGACTTGTGGACTTCCAGAATTCCTCAGCCAGCGTGCCTGGTTGAGGAATTTTGGGAGTTGAAGTCCACAAGTCATAAAAGGGCCAAGTTTGAAGACCCCTGACATAGGCAAACAGAATCTTTCCAAAGCAACTTAATTGTAATGATAAACACAGACCTGACTAAGTACAGAAGCCTCTTGGAAGGGAAATAGTCAGAGAGGTCAAAATGGCAGAGCAGAGAACCAATAATGTTGAGGCACATTAAAATAAAATGGTGGAATTTGATGCACAGTTGAGAATGCCACCTTCATTTTAATGGCACCCCATAGATACCCCTCCCCAAATAACTATACCTAACTTCTCTAAAATCCTGGATCTTTTTCTTCAAAATATAGAACAGAATTATGTTTCCTCAGGTGTTAATTAAAATGCTTAGATGTTTGGTGCATAAAAGCCCATTAAACCATCCATCCAACATTATATATCCAGCAACTAATTCTTGAAATACACTCAGTTCCCTTTTCATGAAAGAAGCAAACAGAGGGACAATATAGGTAGTTCGTGACTTATAACCACAACTGAAGCCAGAATTTTGGTTGTAAGTCATTGCAGTTATAAGTCAAGACACCAGTATTTAGACTAGAATAGAGCTGGAAGGGACCCTGGAGGTCTTCTAGTCCAGCCCCCTGCTCAAGCAGGAGAACGTACACCATCTCAAACAGATGATTGTCTAGTCTCTTGTTAAAAATCTCCAGTGATGAAGCACCCACGATTTCTGAGAGTAAGCTGGTTGATTGTCCTCACTGTCAGGAAGTTTCTCAATTCCAGTATGACCACACCTGTTTTTACAACCAGTTTTACAATGGTCATTAAGCAAGTCACTGCAATTGTTAAGCAAATCATGTGGTCATAAGTCCAAATCCATCTTATCCAGTGGGCATTTTTTTTGCCAGAAAATGGCAAAAAACATCACAAAACAGGCTTATGTAACTGGGGACACTGCAACCAATCATAAATGCGAGCTGGTTGCCAAGCACTTGAAATGTGATCACGTACCTGTGGCAATGGTGCAATAGTCATAATTTTGAGGAAACATTATCAGTATTTTTTTTGAGTCTGTTGTAATTTCAGCTATTAAGTGACTGGCCATAAGCCATGATCTACCTGTAATACAGTATAATTCTCAGTCCCAAATACATGATTTATAATTACACCACTAAATAAGAGCTGACAGGTAGCTTAATCACACCACTGGGAACTGTCAGATTCTTTACATTTTTAACCTTCTTTCCTTTTTTTTTAATATTCTGGGTCTCGGGTAGAACAAATGATAACATTCAGTTATCTTACAGAATGCTGAGAAAAACCCTGTTCATTAATTCAGCTACATCCAAAAATGTAAGGTTAGATGTCTACGCTAGACAATGTAACACAGAAGTGGGGATCCTATAAAATTCTATAATTTCTCCTATAAAAAACTAAAAAGAAACAAAACTATTGTTGCCATTATATTCTGAATTTCAAATGGTACATACTTCTGGTTTTATTTTAGGGGTTTTTTTTGTAAGGAAGAGATGGGAAATTATTAAATGCCACTTGCTTTAATGCAGAGAAAGACAGGTACTAATCACTCTTGAGGCAATCACAGGCAATCATATTTAGAGTAGAATACAGTCGGAATAACATGATAAAGTGGTAGAAAGGAGTGCAATTTCAAAAAAAGACCCCTTTGTCTTCCCAATGTTAATTATGCAAATAGTAAGCTTCTTCTCATTTAGTGATCACAATCCATTCCAGGGACTTTGTGATTAAACAAACTGGTCGCTAGACAAACAAGTGAGGGCACAGAGAGAAAAAGATGCTGCAAAGATCACCAGTTGCTGCAGTCTCGTTCAGATAAATGTACAATGTCCTGTGCTTGACACATTTATCCCTCTTTTTTGCCCCCCTCGCAGGGCGGAGAGATTGCTTGAACAAGCAATTTCTCTTCCTGTACTGCTTTTCTTCGCAGTGCAGCCCTTCACTATAAAGTGCCAATTGATAGTTACTAAGCTAAGCACTGTGATCCTAATTAGTTGATTATAACTCTACCTGGCTCTCCTTACTGTCTAAAACTGACCAGATATTAATCAGTTTCACAATGAAGGCTTTTCTTGTCATGCATCTGAAATTGGTCCTAAAGGCACACATTGGTTAGAAAATGAATTATTATGATCACAATTTGTGAATGATCGCTAACCAAGAGCCTTCCTAAACAAAGAATGGCTGTAAAGCAGGCATTGGAATAAGGCAGGGGTCTTCAGACTTGGCCCTTTTATGACTTGTGGACTTCAACTCCCAGAATTCCTCAGCCAGCGTGCCTGGCTGAGGAATTCTGGGAGTTGAAGTCCACAAGTCATAAAAGGGCCAAGTTTGAAGACCCCTGGAATAAGGTATATTTTCCCCATGACGTGTTAGTATTTTACTTTCAAAATGTTTCATTTTGCGAACTACACAAAAGTTATACTTTTATTGTGTAGAGCATCTCAGAACGTTCTAATCTTATCTGTTGAAAATGTAGCTTAGTTTCTTTCATTCAGCTGGAGAGAGGAAGCAAACACAAATGCTAAAAGATGTTGGCTTCTGTTCCTCAACAGTTGAATAAAATAAACGACAGAAACAGCATGTGTGGTAAGATTGTCATTCATTTAAGGAACCAAACTCAGGTTTGGAAACAGGAATCATTTAAGCTGCAAAGGTTGAGTAAGTTCCTTATAGTAATTTTATCAAACAAAAAAAGACACATCATGAATGAATTTATCTCAGGAAGAACCAACCTTGAAGGGCATCTCGCCATGAAATGGAAGCAATGTCCTTGACAGGTGGTTTAGATCATGGCCTGGATCTCTGTTTTAATACAAGTAGTCCTCCACTTACACCCACAAATTTAGCCCCAAATTTATGTTGCTAAGTGAGACCGTTGTTGAGTACATTTTGCCCCATTTGCCCCTTTATGCCCCAACTTTCTTGCCATCATAGTTCAGTGAATCACTGCAGTTCTAGTTAGTACTGAAGTTAGTAACATGATAGGTGAACCTGGCTTCCTCATTGACTTTGCTTGTCAGAAGGTCACAAAAGGTGATCACATGACCCTGGGACACTGCAACCGTCATAAATAGGAGTCAGTTGCTAAGCATCTGAGTTTTGACCATGTGACCATGGGGATGCCGCACCAGTCACAGGTGTGAAAAACAGCCGTACGTCGCTTTTTTTCAGTACCATTGTAACTCTGGCCACTAAACGAATGGATGTAAGTCAAGGTCTATCTGTACATAAAGGCTCAATTCCAACTCCTTCCCTGCCTACAATTTTATATAATAATAATGTGCATCATCCTAAGGTTCATTACATTTTGTGTTTTGCCCACAGATGGAATGCAGATGCTTTCTGTTATTAGCTGCAAAATTCCTTCTTCCCTCAATTCTCCTTTCTAATAAAAATATTCCAAGTATTATAATAGGAGATGCCTGTGTTCTACAGCACGTAGGTGCAAGTCCTTTTGTTCCCTTACCCACTGCTATTCACATCTTTTCAGAACTGAACAAGCTTGTGCTAAAAGGTTACTTTCATTAAAGGAAATGGGTTTCTTTTCAGCTGAAATCTTTTGTTTCCAAGGCTTAGCTAGTCCTCCATTGTCTGGGGAGCAAAACTATATCTCTTAATCAAGCAACCCACTGTAAGCGAACAGCCCTACTAAAATCTACTGGAGCAGCAAGATATGTGGATCACCGGAATAAATTTGGTATAACATATTCATATGATCTTTCAAATAAATGGCCAAGCTTGGTGATTAATGTCTGCTTTATTGAAGAGTCAGAAGACTCATGTAGTAGTGTGCTGATTAGTTCTGAAGGCAGGATTAGATTTCTTAAACCATTTATATTTGGTCATCGTGCCAAAGATATAGTGTAAGGTTTCCATTAAATTGATTTGGAAAAAAAAAAAAGTAAGGTAATAATTTATTGTGACATGTGAGTCGTGGACTTGACATGCTTTCTTAAGTTGCTGCAGTCTTGCCCAGGGCTAATTTCACACTAGTTCAATTATTAAGAAACATCATCATTTCAAATGTACTTTTCTACGTATATTCAGTGTAAAGTGGAAGCTTGGGGCAGAGAGGATCTCTGTTAAGTGACAGAGGAGTTTGTAGCCACACAATGTTACAGTGCAGCACGTAGACCACAGGTCTTTGCTGAGCTTGTTCATTAAAATGCAAGCTTATAACAAGCCCTCTCTAAGCTGCAGCTGAATCATTCCCCCCCCCATTGAAAACCACAGTGCACTTTGGGTAAATAGGACAATTCTAGAAGAGTTTAATCAGAGAGTTACAATCTGTAGAATGACACTCTTATTCTCTTATTCACTCACTTGTTGGCAGGAGTTCGGGCAACAGGCCAAGACTTAATTTCTGAAATGACAGGCAAGATGCCAAGTTTCGAACTTCTCTGTAAAATCAACTTTATGGATATTTTAGATTATTAATTCTAAAGTAACTTTGCACTTAAACAATTGTAATAGTCCCAAAGAAAGTCAAACTCGTGAAGTTTATGAGTCAGAAGGATACGCTTGGCCTATAGTGGCATCTTTGGTTGAAAGCAGGGGTCTCCAAACTTGGCAACTTTAAGACTTGTGGACTTCAACTCCCAGAATTCTCCAGCTGGCTGGGGAATTCTGGGAGTTGAGGTCCACAAGTCTTAAAGTTGCCATGTTTGGAGACCCCTGCTTTAAAAAAACTTGTTGCCTTCATCTTGTGGAAAAGCAACAAAACTGAGGCACCAGAATAAGTTCCACAGGCAAGAATGGAACACCCTGTATTTGGCAACCCAAGATAAAATCATATGAAATAATTTAAATAAGCTCCCTCAGAAGCAAACTAGACTCCCAGTATGGCCTTCCAGAAGTTACAAAATGATTGATTGTTACAAACTGTTTTATTTCTTATTCCACGTATATAGTAACTGTTATTTATTTATTTATTTTTGTGAATTCAGATCATTTTAGATTGTTACCGGGTTTGGGATGTGTTATTTTTTTTCGTTTGCTTTTACAGGCCAAACTGGTGTCCCTTAGATTGATTTTTGCAAGGAAGTTATACACTGAGTAGCACCGACAATTCTGATTTTCCTGATTTAAATCACTGAAGCAATCATAAAGGTCAATAATCCATGGACTATGAGAAGTGGTGGGATTCAAATATCTTAACATCTGGTTCTCTGCGTGGATGCAGGCCTGGGCCTCCGAGGCCTAGAACAGACTTCCAGTTCAGTTTCAGCTGGTTCTCCAAACGCAACAAAATTTAGCTACTGGTTCTACCGAACCAGTGTGAACCGACTGAATCCCAACACTGATTATGAGCCAGATGAAGTCTGAAGTTTTCCTTCATCCATGGAGGCTTTTAAGAAGAGACTGGACAGCCACTTGTCTGAAATGGCATAGAGTCTCCTGCTTGAGCACAAGATGCCCCCCTCTGATGTCCCAGATGATTTCTATATCCAACAAATACACTAGTTCCACTTTATCAGTGAAACATCAGATTCCACCTGCTTTCCTGGTTCTAAGAATCAGTCTGAGAGGGTGTATGTGTACGTATTAATGACAATACAGGGGAATATTAACGTAATGTGTATAACATAACTAAATGAGTGACCTTGGGCCAGTCACTTTCTCTCAGCCCAACTCACCCCGCAGCGTTGTTGTTGTGGGGAAAGTAAGAGAACGAAGTTGTGTTGGATATGTTTGCTGCCTTGAGTTATTTGTAAAAAAATAAAAATAAAGGTGGGATACAAATAAATAAATATAAACATCTCATGAATGCAATTTGCTTTGCCCATTCTGAAGGGAAAATCAGCAAATAGCACAACTCCAATTCAGAGCTAGAACAATCAGGCGCAGAGGGAAGTTTTGTAGGAGAGCCCATTTCTGCAAAACACTTCTCGTCGCTGCCACATTCTCTCACATATTTATAGAAGCCTCATGTACCTTTACATCTGGTCCCAGAAGAACACTATTCATGCAGATGTGCTTTTCATTGTGCTCCTGGCTGTTAATTACAAGGAACATTTCTGTCGGGGGGAAAAACAGTGAAGAACCTAAACTACTGTAACCAGATTCGGTATCATCTTAATAGACGGGATATTAAGTTTTATATTTTTCAGCTCTATGTTGCTATTAATGAGCACAAACTCATATTCTTCATGAGGATGCAGTAATAGGGTCAGTTCCTCTCTTTCAGCCCAACTCATAGGGTTGTTGTTATTTTGGGGAAAATAGGAAGAGAAAGATGTGTTGGATATGTTTACCAGCTTGCCTTCAAAAATCGTGGGCGCTCCATCACTGGAGGTTTTTAAGAAGAGACTAGACAATCACTTGTCTGAAATGGTATAGGTCCTCCAAGATCCCTTCCAGCTCTACTCTACTCTACTCTACTCTACTCTACTCTACTCTACTCTACTCTACTCTACTCTACTCTACTCTACTCTACTCTACTCTATTCTAAATACCACCTTGGGTTATTTGTAAAAAATAACAAAAGCGGGATAATAAATAAATAAAATATGAAAATGAACAACAATAGTTTATTTGCTACAATAGGTTCTCCATGCCTGCTAACCATCTTATACAGCCTGTAGGAATGAAAACAGTTAGAGAATCTTTTGTGGTGTTTCCTTCTTCTTCAATTCTCACAGTCTATATGGTTTTAATATCTGAACTGTGCAGCTATGTTTTGAAGAAAGTAAGAAGTAATCACATTGAAATAACAGTATCCATTTCATAGGTTCAAGTAAAGAGCTGGATGCTATCACCTAGTCAACTCTAACATGGTTGAAGCTACAGATTTTCTCTTACCCATTAATGGAAGATTTCTAAACACATAATTGTAAAACTTAAAGGATTGGAGTACATCCCATAAAATAACACAATCCTACTGAGCAAACAATGAGAAGCTATCTGTAATCTTTTCTTTACTATTTCCACCCCCAAATGTAATCTAATAGAACATGAACACATTGTATTTAGCATGCTTTCTAAACAGCAATGTGTGGTGCATGAATATGTTAGTATCACAGTGAAAATGTGTCCTTTTTATTAAATTGAAAGTACTTTTTCACCTACACTGTGATTGTATTGACAGAGTAACTCAGACTTAAATTGTTGAAATTAGTTTATCCTGGGATGAAAGGGTATCTTTCATGTATTAAAAGCAGTGGCAAACAAAGGATTATACTGCAAGCTTCAGTCTATTACAATCTTTTTAAGTGATTGCCTTTACATAAAGTTTTCTTTTAAATCAGTCCCAGATAAGCTATTGTAGGTTCAGTGATGTTAGCAGAGTTAAAATTGGGCCATTAGGTTGAGGGGGGAATATTAAAGATAATATCATTTTGACAGTAAAAGTGTCCAATATTTAAGGGAGATTAAATAAATAAGGAAAATATCCTTTTCTTGTAGTTATAAAAGTCTGCAGCTGGAAATAGTATGATGATAAAACAGAGAAACCAAAATTAAAACATAGGGCCTGGCTTCTCAGAAAGTGCTAAACAATGGACTTACTATTCTGCAAACTAACCACTATAATTTGTAAAACATTGGCATATTCCTTAGTATTTTGTTTGAAGCAAATCAAGAATATATTAACCACTGTTAAGCAAGATCTTAATATGGTAACCCAAACAGCATGAAGAAAGTATTTGTTAGTTACTGGAGCCTATGTGCAATTTCTTTTGTGTGAACAAAAATCAAATTGTGAACTGGAATAATTTCAAACATGTGAATTACAGGATGTGGATAAATGAGCTCAAATAAATAAGGACTCACATACTTAAAATAAATCCGGTGTAAATTGGATTGCGATTATGGCTTCCTTGAGTCATATTTAACCATAACTTCAGGATCATATATTGTTATCAGTCAAATTACCATTTTCCTGGCTTCCTTATTTTCTTGTATGAAAAAAGTAATAAAAATAATTTAAACATTAGTTACAGAATACTTGTACCATCAGTCAGCTCATGATTCCTAGGTTACTGGTACCTGGCCTGTATATTATTATGGATTATGTCTGGTTTGTTTTAAAGATAAAACATTTCAAACACTGAAAATGTTATTTCAAACACTATTGAAGGATTTAGTGAAATACATAAAATTGCTTGTAAATATCTAAAAAGAACCAGAATTATAATTCATCAAATGCTAGAATTAAATGTATTATAGGAATGATTTAAAACAGAACGAAAAACATGGGGGATTCTCATTTTCCCAATAGTTTGTTAATTATGGTACAAATGATGGCAATTTGTAAGCCATTTAGATTCTAAACAATTTTGTAGACTTTCAGTATGGATATGTTCTCTCTGCTAGTCAGCAAAGAAACCAGTGTCTCTCTCAAAGCAAAGTAACTGGATTAACACTCCCAGAATCCCAAAAGAACCATTAAGACCAGCAACATAAAACAGTAGTCAAAAGATCTAATTATAGGATTATCACCTTTCTCAACGTGCACACATACATCCATTCTTCTGTGACAGATGATCTCTTGTCTAAAGCCTCATTAGCAGGCTAAACCCTTGACAAGAAAAAATAATACCTTAATTATATGATTAAGTTCAGCATAGTCCAGAAAAAATATCCAATGCCTTCCTGCAGTGAATAATATATTTTTGCCTTTAACATGCACCTTTACAAAAATAAAAATGAGAGTGGACCAGAGGAATGCTGTGGATATAATTTACTTGGACTTCAGTAAGGCATTTGATAAAATAAATCACAATCTAATACTTGAGAAGATAGAAAAATGTGGGTTAGACAGCATCACCACCAGATGGATTTGCAGCTGGCTGACCGGCCATACTCAGTGTGTGGTCCTCAATGGAACTGCATCTACATGGAGGGAAGTGTGTATTGGGGTGCCCCAGGGCTCTTTCTATGCCCAGTGCTCTTCAATATCTTCATCAACGATTTGGACGAGGGGATAGATGGGGAACTCATCACATTTGCAGATGACACCAAGCTGGCAGGAATAGCCAACACTCCAGAAGACAGGCTTATGATACAGGTAAATATGAGCCAGCAGTGTGTTGCAGCTGTCAAAAAAGCCAACACAGTGCTAGGCTGCATTAACAGAGGGATAGAATCAAGATCACGTGAAGTATTAATACCACTTTACAATGCCTTGGTAAGGCCACACTTGGAATACTGCATCCAGTTTTGGTCACCACAATGTAAAAAAGATGTTGAGACTCTAGAAAGAGTACAGAGAAGAGCAACAAAGATGATTAGGGGACTG
>NW_015389137.1:15417-25518 GCF_001527695.2 Protobothrops mucrosquamatus | reverse complement strand
ATCCACAGTTGATGCTGCTGGGTGTGGGCAGAGGGCGTGGCTGCCTTGGTGCTGCTGGGCTGCCTGGGCGATCTGCGGCAGGCCCTGGAGGCGGTGAGTGGCCCTGTGGGCAGGCAGGGTGGTGCGGAGCAGGGGCGGGGCAGGGAGTGGAGCGGGGGTGGGGCAGGGGGTGGGGCAGGGGGTGGGGCAGGGGCAGGGCCAGTTTTTGGGCACTCGGTCTCTAAATGGTTCGCCATCACTGGTATAGGGTTTTCTGCCTGAGCAGGGGGTTGGACTAGAAGACCTCCAAGGTCCCTCCCAACTTTATTATTATTATTATTATTATTATTATTATTATTATTATTATTATTATTATTATTATTATTATTATTATTATTATTATTATTATTATATTACAGTATCCTCAGTTGAGTAGGTGTAAATGATGATTCAGGTAA
This sequence comes from Protobothrops mucrosquamatus, assembly GCF_001527695.2. Classification (NCBI taxonomy): domain Eukaryota; kingdom Metazoa; phylum Chordata; class Lepidosauria; order Squamata; family Viperidae; genus Protobothrops; species Protobothrops mucrosquamatus. The sequence goes on along the minus strand of NW_015389137.1, from coordinate 25,081 downwards.
TTCGAAGTAACTTTACTGTCTTGCATTCTAATAGAGCTGTGAGTTATTGTATTTTTGTTAATAAAATGTACTGAGTTTTATGACCAAAATTGACCCTAGTTGAAGATAAACTTTCAAATGTCCGTGTAAAATTTTGCCTACCTATATTTCTTAGAGATGTCACCTCTCCTTTCTGCAGTTCTCAACTCATCTATCTTAATGGCCATACAATCTTGACTGTTTTTTCTTTATTTTGGTTATTAAACAAAAAGGGCAGGATATAATTTTCAATGTACAGCAAGACTGTGCACACTTTGAACATGATGTGGAAAGGAGGTCTTATACAAGCACATAGGTAGCACTTGTCTGCAATTTGTTGATTCCACCCAACATTGTTCAAGTATCCAGGCTTTAACACAGATACCTGAAAAACATTGGGCTACTGTTATGAAAAGCAGAGAGGAGCTATGATCCTATAAAAATTAACTATTTATTAAATTTATATGATGCCCATCTCACTGACAAGCCACTCTGGCCAGCCTTCAACATAATAAAACAACAATATAAAACTTTGAAACCCGCACACCTGTAATATGCAATAGTGATGAAATGCTCTATGTTCTAAACCTGAAAAGGGGATAAAAATAACAAATGAATTGTATCAGAATCAACAGCGGGTTTCCTTCCTGTTAAGCTAAAACTATGAACCCCAAAAGATTAAATTCAGGGCTCCATTTAACAGACTTCAAAGGCATTTTCACTTGGCAACTCATAAAAGCATAATTATCATTTAACTCTACTGGATGAAAGTTAGCTAAAGAGATATTACTAGAATATAATTCTGAAAGGTGAGGGGAGATGAAAATATCAGCGTGTCTTTGGCTTCCATTCTTCAGATCAATGAAATGGAGGCAATGAAGAGCTATTCTTGTAAGGGGGCAAAGACTGAGATTATGATTCCATTCCAGTACTGAAAAGATTCAAATTCTTTTAAACAATACAAAGTCACTTCTATTCCTCTGTGCTGTGCAAATAGAAGGATGAAAGAGATAAAATAGTGCATGTGTTTACAAGGCATAGCCAATGCACAAATCGAAGCACATTTCTTTCTAAGAATGCCTATTATTTCAGCAATTCATGCATCAGTGAATCTATATTGAAGCCTTAAGATAAGAAAAGCAACCCTTTTATCATCTTCAGACTGTAATGTGGGACTACTATGCACAGTGTAGATGAAAGATCCCATTGCTCCACCTTTTCTTTATTGGAAATGTCTTCACAGAAAAATTGCAATTTTCTACCCTTTACTGCTCAGAGACAACAATGCCGATAAAACGTACTTGGGAAAAGGATAAGTAGTAACTAAACTAATAATAGTTTGAATAAGCAGAATGTATTTTTTAAAAACACACAGAACACCTTGTTTGAATGGAATCTGCCAGTAAATGGTTATATGCATGAAGGCATACTATAAGTAGTGAATATTTTTAAAGACAAAAATTAGTTTCCTTAACACAACTACTTTATTAAAATACTTAATCGTTTTTTGTATCCATTATTATTTGGAAGGTAAGAATTAATGTTAAGAATCTTCCGCTCACGAATTTGAAGGCTAAGGACAAAAGCATGTTTAACTTGTCCAATTACCGTAATTTTATTTACAGGAAAAAATAACAACCAGGGAGGAGAAAGATTTTTTTTTTAACTTGCAACCTATATAGTTCCTTAGCATCATAGTAATTGAATTTAATGGGGGAAGTTGAGAGAACAATTGCAAATTATTAAAAATGGTGAAAAATTAGACAAGTAGATCAATTTGTATACTTTGATAGAATGCTTTCTTGAAGATGAGAAAATGGATGATAGTTTTAAGAGAAAGACAGTTTGGTGTAGTGGTTGAGACATTGAGCTAGAAATGAGGAGACCCATGAATTCTAGTCTTCCTTAGGCACAAAGCCAGCTGGGTGACCTTGGGTCAGTCACTGCCTCTCAGTCTTTGGAAGCAGGCAATGGCAAACCACTTGTTTTGGTCACCACGATGTAAAAAAGAAGTTGAGACTCTAGAAAGAATACAGAGAAGAGCAACAAAGATGATTAGGGGACTGGAGGCTAAAACATATAAGGAAAGGCTGCTGGAATTGGGTCTAGTCTAACGAAGAGAAGGACGAGGGGGGACATGATAGCAGTGTTCCAATATCTCAGGGGCTGCCACAAAGAAGAGGAAATCAAGCTATTCTCCAAAGCACCTGAAGGCAGGACAAGAAACAACGGATGGAGACTAATCAAGGAGAGAAGCAATCTAGAACTAAGGAGAAACTTCCTGACAGTTAGAACAATTCACCAGTTGCACAACCTGCCTCCAGAAGTGGTGAATGCTCCAACACTGGAAGTTTTTAAGAAGAGACTGGACAGCCATTTGTCTGAAATGGTATAGGGTTTCCTGCCTGAGCAGGGGGTTGGAGTAGATGACCTCCAAGGTCCCTTCCAACTTTTTATATTATTATTATTATTATTATTATTATTATTATTATTATTATTATTATTATTATTATTATTATTATTATTACTACTACTACTACTACTACTACTACTACTACTACTACTACTACTACTACTGAAATCTTGCCAACCCTCCCGCCTGCAGGGACTAATCCAGGCAATTGCCAGGAGTCAACACTGCCTTGAAAGCACCAAAACAACAACAAACTTTTAAGACATTCAAATGTTGGGTTTAGGTTTTAGGTTTTAGGTTTTAGGTTTTATTCAATTTATAACCCGCCCTTCTCCTAGCGGACTCAGGGCGGCTTACAGCAAGTTAAAAAACAGACAAACCATACAAAATACTAAGTTTAAAATACAATTAAAATGAAATATTGATTTTTTGCCGTTTCTTTTTAAAATTATGTTAAAAACCAAATTAAAATCAAATTAAAATATCCCTTAGGCCAGTCCCGCTAGCTGGAATAGCCATGTNACACCTTGAAGCGCACCCGAAAAGCCACCGGTAGCCAGTGCAGTTCGCGCAACAGCGGCGTTACATGGGAGCGACGAGTCACTCCCATCACCGCTCGCGCGGCTGCATTCTGGACTAACTGGAGCCTCCGAGTGCTCCTCAAGGGGAGCCCCATGTAGAGAGCATTGCAGTAGTCCAGGCGGGAGGTGACAAGAGCGTGAGTAACTGAGAGCTGTGCACCCAGGAGAACCCTAATGGTAAACTGAATGGTAAACTGGAAGTGGGGTAGTTAGCTATCACAAAACAAGAATGAATATGGTGGTAGCGATAGAAGAAGATGTATTGAATATAAAGTGAGCAACCAGTGAAAAAGAAGTATGTGGAGAAGTTTTTATCATATAGAAATGCCAATTCCTGTGGATGGTTTGCTTTACGGTGGATTAGGACATTTAGCTCTCTAGTAAAGCTCAGCCTGTATTCCTCTCTTTTCTGAAGGAAACAAGGAGCAAAGACATTTGGGTCTTTTGTCAGATTTACTCATTTTTATCATTATCCCCTTTGTTTGCCAAATCCACTGGAAATGTTGTCTTTCCCCTATTGTAGAATACAAATGGAGTTTTCACAGCTATGCTAATTAAAACAATGCCAAATCTCTATTGAAGTTTTCTTTTTATTTGGCAGCAGTGCTTCATCTTCCTTCTGCATATAACAATCTTAACGATTTCCAACAGTTTGTGGTGGGACTTTACACTAGTGAAACAGCAGGCCAATCACATTGAGCACACAAAACCCTTTTGACATGTTGAGTTTGATGAGATTAGGAACAATGTTGCTATCTATTTTGTTGGCTTTATACAGATAATTTCAGATTCAAAGCTGAAACAAAGGATTCTGGCTGCATTTGCTTTGTTGTTGCCCATAACTTATTATAATGAGATACGCCAATTTTGACAGATGCCAAGCAAAATTCAAGTGGTGCTAGACAAGTAAATGGGAGATTCATTCCAGAACAGGATGAAAGCTTACTTAAATCTCATAGATGTGATTTACTTATGCACCATTAGGCAATGTTCATCTCTAACAACCTCCAATTTTATGACATGTTTCCTATGACACAGCAGCTACAATGATTCACCATGAATTACAGTATTAGTCTTAAAGGTCCACATGAGAAGGTCAACAGTATTGTAATCACTGATTCTGGAAGAATCACTGACGGGTACAGAGATTTCAGAATGTGAAATGAAGGCAAGAAATTCAGTGGATGTTCAAAATATAAGGAAACCTTTACAAAAGCAGCCCAAAAGATTATTATTTTTTTATTAACAGCAACAGATAGAAGAAAAAGTGGAGAGGAAAAGGAGGGGAAGATAAATTGGTTATGCAGATGCAGATTATATTTTGGAGAGATTAAAAGCACCTTGTTGACTAACAATTGTGTTAAAAACCCATTATGTGTGATGAGACCTGATTGTCTGAAATCTTTGGATACGTGTGAATTTAACAGTTCCCTTCAGTGGTGCTAAACTTTTCTTCAATTTGAGGCCTATTATGGGGACGTACTAAGGAGGTTGAATTCATCTGATGTGACTTTGTTCTTGTTTTCAGTCTTGATGTCAAACTTGTGTATGACATCAAACACAAGTTGCACAATGTTTGTTCTATTTAGCCTTTGTAGAATCCAGAGAGGCATCGGGGGCAGATAATAGCATATATCAGACTGGAGGAAGGCACCTCTAATCCTTTGTGTGTACTTGTTGGGGCCTTCAGTGGTGCTAGTAGTGTAAATGTGGGCCAATCTGACATCTAGGTTCGGTAGCATCATTGCTCCTTGTTACATCTTTTAATAAAATTTGTTAGTAGGAAAAGCTGCTAAAAGACTCATTATTTTTTTTGCCACTGTAGACTAATACAGATTCCCTCCTATAATGCAAATAGCTTCTAATCCTTATGGCTTTTGCTGGTTCATGAATGATAAAGATTTCATTTGAGAGATTCAGTACAGAACCAGTAAAACTGACTCTTAAAATCAAATCAATTTTCTTAAATGGTTCAGAAAGTCAAACCTTTTACTTGAATCAATTACCTCCAGGTCAATTTTTTTAAAAAATGAACTGACCCAATTCGATGTTTCAAGTCAAAGCATCCAATTAAATGGATTTTCCAAATAATTTCAAATTGTATATTCAGATTAACTACTCATAGTGGATCAGAAGCAATCCATTTCTTCCTGAAATATGTTGAAGAAGTTTAAATTAATGATCATTTGCCAAGAAGTGTCCCATTGGTTTTGCAATGACTCTCTCCACTAGAAGACAGATGACCTTGTAAGGTTATGACATTCTCCTAATGGCAATTATTAGAAAAAAACTGAAAATAGAAGTCGCTTTGCAGCCGCAGATGCAATAAATTTAAAAAAATTACAGATATCTTAATACCATTTTACAAATTTATAATACTACACCTTTTGGTATACAATATGCAATTTCAGTCATCACATCTCTAGAGGGGATGTTGAAAAGCTTGAAACAAAGCTTCAAATAAAATTATGTAGAGATTGAATAACTCCTTTATGAGAAACAGTTGCAAATTTACAAGCTGCTTAATATAAAAAGAATGGAGAGGAATAAGAAGTGCACACATTTATGCAAAATGGAAAGAGAGAAATATTTTATCCTCCCTTGCAATATTAAATTTCAGGATAATCCAATGAAATTTAATTGTAAGAGACTCAGAGATAGCTAAGCCTTTGGATTCATGACCAGATAAAATAATGCCCCCCCCCCAACCTGGCATTACAAGGTATTAAGTACATTTGTGGAAGATAAAAATTTCAGTACCTGCATATGGTCTCCAGTTTCAAAAATGTCATTTCTTTAGCTATCAATTCAAAAGGCGTTGGGCTTGTGTCCTGCTTATGGGCTTGCCATAGATAAACAGTTAACCACTTCAGCAACTGGACACTGGAACAGATAGACTTAGATCAAATTCACTGTGTTTTTCCTAAATTCTTGGCTTTGTTCCCGTAGACTTTTACCTACTAAGTGTTTAAATATGGTCTCCATCTCTTTAGGTTTATGGCCTCTAATTTTTTCACATATTTTACATTGAACAGATGGCTTTATATTTTATTTTGGCATTCTGCTCTGTGATGCTGATGGATCTAAAGGAGTGGGAACTAGATGTAGACAGGCCAACATTTCATAATGGAAAATAGGCACATGTTTCTTCACTCGAGGTTTCTTTCTCTGTCCTAATCCTTTTCTATTATCCATTGCTAAAGAGAAATAGCAGAAATAATTTTATTACAGCTCATATAACCTTATTGAGAAATGCATTGTTGTTCACCAGAATGGAGTTTAAAAGTACAAATAGAAAATAGACAATTTAGGGGGAGGATTCAATATCTCAATATGGATTTTAAACATATTAGACAAGATCACTGTTTCAGAATCAGAATCAGAATCAGAATAGAGCTGGAAGGGATCTTGGAGGTCTACTAGTCCAACCCCCTGCTCAAGCTGGAGACCCTATACCATTTTAGACAAATGGCTATATAGTCTCTTCTTAAAAACCAGTGATGGAGCACCCACAATTTCTGAAGGCAAGCCGTTCCACTGGTTAATTGTCCTCACTGTTAGCAAGTTTCTCCTTAATTCCAGGTTGCTTCTCTCCTTGATTAGTTTCCATCCATTGTTTCTTGTCTTACCTTCTGGTGCTTTGGAAAATAAATTGACCCCCTCCTCCTTGTGGCAGCCTCTCAAATACTGGAATACTGCTATCATGTCCCCGCTAGTCCTTCTTTTCTCTAGACTAGCCAAACCCAAACCCAAATCCTGTAACCCTTCTTCATATGTTTTAGTCTCCAGATAGGCTTTTAATCATCTTAGTTGCTCTTCTTTGCACTTTTTCCAAAGTCTCAACATCTTTTTTGTAATGTGATGACCACCATTGGATGCAGTATTCCAGGTGTGGCCTTATTAAGGCTTTATAAAATCACATGATTTTGATTCCATGCCTGTTATACAACTAAGGATTGTATTAGCTTTTTTGGCTGCTGCCGCACACTGCTGGCTCATGTTTAAGTGATCATCCACCAGGACTCACAGTTACTGTTTTTGAGCCAGGTTTCACCTAATTTGTACTTGTACCTTTGGTTTTTCCTGCCCAGGTGTAAAACCTTACTTTTCTTCACATTAAATATCATTTTGTTGGATAGGGCCCATTGTTCAAGTCTGTCAAGATCTTTTTGGATCTGGAGCTTGTCTTCTGAGGTGTTGGCTATTCCTGCCAGCTTAGTGTCATCTGCAAATTTCATGAGATACCCTTCTATTCCCTCATTTAAGTCATTTATGAAGCTATTGAAGAGTACTGGGCCTAAGACGGAACCTTGTGGTACCCCACTGCTTACTTCCCTCCATGTAGATTTAGTACCATTAAGGACTACTCGTTGAATACGGTTTGTCAGCCAGTTACAAATCCATCTGGTGGTGAAGTAGGTTGTGGTCTACTGTGTCTACTGTGTCAAATGCCTCGCTGAAGTCTAAATATACTATGTCCATAGCATTTTACTGGGCTACTAATTTTCTCAAAGAATGAAATAAGATTGGTTTCGCATGATCTGTTTTTAACAAACCCATCCTGGCTGCTAATTATAACTTTATTTGTTTCTAGATGTTCACAGATCTGGTTTTTGATTATTTTTTCCAGATATTGATGTTAGGCTGATTGGTCTGTACTTTCCTGGGTCTGGTTCCCCCCCCCTTTTTTTTTTTTTTGAAGATGGGAACCACATCAGCTCTTTTCCAATCCTCTGATAGTTCCCCAGTGCTCCCATAATTCCAGTATGACATGGTCACTCTCGCCCAAAGTTCCAGCAACTTCAATTTCTTCTATCACTTTTTTTCTATTAATAAGAATTAGGTCTAGTATAGTTTTATCTCTAGTTCCCTCCTCTACCTTTTGGATGACAAAGTTGTCAGCTAAGTTGGTTAGGAATCTGTTCGATCTCCCACTTGCTGCAGAGTTTGTCTCCCAGTTGATATCAGGATAGTTAAAGTCTCCATTAATACTGTGATATGTTTCCTACATACATTTGGTTAATTGATTAGCAAAGAGTTCATCTATTTCTTCTGCTTGGTTGGGTGGCCTGTAGTATATGCCTATAGTAATGTCATTTTTTCTCTTTTATATTGACCCATATGCGTTCTAGGAGGTTTTCATCTTTGTTTTTTCTATTTCTGTAGAGATGTAGTGATTTTTTTAATATATAATGTAACTCCACCTCCTCTTTTGTTAGGTCTGTTTCTTTTGAATAGTTTGTATCCTTCCATCAGTACATTCCAGTCATGAGTTTCATCCCATCAATTTTCAGTAATGGCAATTATATCATATCTGCCTTCATGTACTAATACTTCAAGTTCACCCTGTTTGTTCTCTAAAATTTGAGTGTTAGTATATATAGTATATAGCATATAGGTTAGTATATAGGTTAGCATATAGTAAATATTTCTAAATAGTATATAGAGATATTTCCTTACCAAATTCCTTAATTCTTTCAACAGTGGCAGAGCTTCTAACATACTGGAAATATTCTTAAAAATTCAGGGAGATATTCAGAGACGTATCTCCCTTTAGATAGCCCATGAACTCTAGGGCACAAGCATCAGCAGCTAACCACTGGAAATTTGAGACATTTTTTATTATGTCATAATGTGCTTTATAATAATTTTCAAAATCCTGAAATCAGGTAGTTCAAGGTTTTATAAGTCAAGACCAATTGCTTCAGCAATGGTAGAGCATGTGTACTGTCATATTGTACCACTAAACAATCTGGCCAATGCATTTTGCATCAGAAATGGCTCCCAGACTAAGCACACTGGCAAACACAAGACAGCATATTACAATATGTTAAACATGCCGTTACTAGCATAAAAATCATTGAGGACCATCTGTTGTTAGGAAACAGCATAGGTGATATATTAATTGACATAGGTACTCCTAAGCACAGACATCACTTTGGCCAGTGGTGGGATTCAGCCAGTTCGCACCACTTCGGCAGAACCGGTAGCTAATTTTTTGTTGCCCAGGCCCAGAATGGATTTCCGGAAGTGGCATCCACACAGAGAACCGGTTGTTCACATATTTGAATCCCACCACTGACTTTGGCCTCCAGTGACAATAGCACTGGACTCTAGCAACACCATCCAACATAATCCTTTTTTTTCTGAGTATTTCAGATTAGATACCTGCACAGACTTGTCTATAAGATCTCCAACTTGTCAAGGTTCTATCTGAACCCTTCTTGTCTCTCAATCATCACATCACCATATCCATTCCTGATTAAGAACATATAACCAGGGCTTTTTTTCCTCATAGAACGCCCAGAACGGAGTTCCGGCACCTTTTTTGGATGGAACCTTGTAGGGTAGGCAAGGCGGGTTGTATGACATGTATGAGTTCTGGCACCTTTTTTTTTTTTTTAGAAAAAAAGCACTGCATATAACCATTCCTGATTCAGAAAGTATATAGTTAGAGACTTCCGGTGGCAGGCGATTTCGCTGGTCGCAGCTGTTTGCTGCCTCCCGCCTGTTTTGCGTAAAAGCCGGTTTGACAGCCAGCATCTGCTGTCAAACGGCTTGATACCTTTCCCCTGGGCATAAGGGGATCGGTGAGCTGCCCGGGGTAGGAGTTGAGTTCCCGAGTCGTCCTATACGGACGATGTAGGCGAGA
>NW_015389137.1:0-14068 GCF_001527695.2 Protobothrops mucrosquamatus | reverse complement strand
CGGAGGAGATGGATTGTTTAAGTTTAGACTTTGGAGTTAGAGATATTAATATTTGTTTACTTGTATTTGAATATCAGCCTAGGTTGGTTTGGGAAGTCCGGGGGGTGGGGGGATGGGATATAATATTGTGAAATATTTGTGATGTATTTCTTTTTTTTTATGATAAAAATAAAAATTTTATATTGAAAAAAAAAAAAAAGAAAGTATATAGTTAGTAAATAGCATTGGTTATGAAATAACAACACAACATTTTCAGAATGTAGAGGGACACCCAGTCTGATATTAATTTCTCAAATACTAACCAAACCAAACTAATACTAAGCAAACTAACACGGTGCCTCCAGCTCCCAGTTTATACAGGGAATCCAGGAAGGTACTGTAGTCAACAGAATTAAAAGTTGTTGTGAGCTCTAGCAGAATGAACAGAATTAAAAGTTGTGAGCTCTAGCAGTCTCTCTCTCTTCTCTCTCTCTCTCTCTCTCTCTCTCTCTCTCTCTCTCTCTCCTCTCTCTCTCTCTCTCTCTTTCTCTCTCCCCTCCCTCCCTCCCCCCTCTCCCTCCCCCCCTCTCTCTGGTTGTCCATCAAGATAAAATCAGTTTCCAAACCAGGCCAGAATCCAAATTGAAAAGGGTGATACATTTCATATCTTGCATCATATATCTGCCCCCCCTTCCCCCAGTATTTGTTACTGTGATAGTTGGCAAAATACTTTTGATGTAGGGAGGGCTTCTTCAGGAGTGGATTGACTGCTGCCTCCTTTAAAGACAGTATGGCCATTCCATCTTGTAAAGTTGACCCAGTCAATCCCGCTCAGTTATTTCATAATGTAAAAGATGATGAATAGTCACAAGCATCATGTCCCATCTTCGGGCCTCATAAACTGAAAGTGATTTCTCACACTTTCAGGCCTCATAAACTGATCCCATGCAGCAGCATATACTGAATCGAAAGTCAATATGAAGTCAAGTAATTTTATTCTCGGTGTGCATTGCAGAGCCCCAACACTGGACTTTCCACAACAGATGGCACTATACCTGTAAATACTATAAAGAGTCTTGCCAGAGATATATTTCATGATGCAGTAAACTATTTTTTTGTGGTGACGGTTTTCCCATTGCTCAAATCCAAGATGTTTTAAGCAATCTAGTGTTCTTATAGATCAGGAGTCTTCAAACTTGGCTCTTTTATGATTTGTGGACTTCAACTCCCAGAATTCATCAGCCAGGCACGCTGGCTGAGGAATTCTGGGAGTTGAAATCCACAAGTCATAAAAGGGCCAAGTTTGAAGACCCATGTTATAGATCACAACAACTTTTCCACCTGCGTTGTGGCTGAATTGAGAAGCCAAAAGGGCAGAACTGGTTAAATCCACACCACCCAGTTCACCTTCTGAAATCTCAGCATTACATGCCGTGTCAGCTCATTCACCCCTGATCATGCTGTGCAAACTGATTTGACACTTAATTGCCATATCACTGTAGGAAGAGCATCCAAAAACCTGTCACCAGGTATCTGATATGGTTGGAGGTTCCAGAGAGTAATGGCTTCAAACTGGGAAATGAAGTTTATAAATCAAAAATAGCAGAGAACAAAATTGGCCCATCCTCAAAATCACAGAAAAAAAAAATTCCCCTAAGTTTCAGACAAATAGAATAGAATAACAGAGTTGGAAGGGACCTTGGAGGTCTTCTAGTCCAACTCCCTGCTCAGGCAGGAAACTCTATATCATTTCAGACAAATGGTTGTCCAATCTCTTCTTTAAAACTTCCAGCGTTGGAGCATTCACAACTTCTGGAGGCAGGTTGTTCCACTGATTAATTGTTCTAACTGTCAGGAAAATTCTTCTTAGTTCTAGGCTGCTTTTCTCCTTGATTAGTTTCCATCCGTTGCTTCTTGTTCTGCCTTCAGGCGCTTTGGAGAATAACTTGACTCCCTCTTCTTTGTGGCAACCCCTGAGATATTGGAACACTCTTTATCATGTCCCCCCGATCTTTCTTTTCATTAAATTATACATACACAATACCAGCAACCGTTCCTTATGTGTTTTAGCCTCCAGTCTCCTGATCATCTGTGTTGCTCTTCTCTGCACTCATTCTAGAGTCTCAAGATCTTTTTTACATCATACATTTGGTTTTTCTTGCCTAAATGTAGAACCTTACTTTTTTCACCATTGAATTTCATTTTCTTAGATAGCACCCAATGTTCAAGTCTGTCAAGATCCTTCTGTATCTTAAGCTTGTCTTCTGAAGTGTTGGCTATTCCTGCCCAGCTTGGTATCATCTGCAGATTTGATGAGCTCTCCGTCTTCCCCTCATCCAAATCACGGATGATGTTGAAAAGTGCTGGGCCTAAAACAGAGCCTTGGGATACCCCACTGCATACTTCCCTCCATGTAGATGCAGTTCCATTGAGGACCACACATTTAGTGCAGTTGGTCGGCCAGCTATGAATCCATCTGGTGGTGATGCTATCCAACCCACATTTTTCTATCTTATCAAGTAGTAGGTTGTGGTCTACTTTATCAAACAGAATGGGTGGATAACTCTTCCCTGTTGCTTTCCTGTAGGTCTCACCCAAGGATTGGAGAGACCCTTTCACAGAATAGCACAGGAGACAATATTTAAAAGGGGATATACAAAAGAAGTTAAGGAACATATACAAGAACACATCCGCTGGTTAAAAGAAATGGCGAATAGGGGGAAAGTGAAAAACAGCACTGGGGGCTATCTCAAATAACTTTTTACTGATTTTTATTTTGTATTCTGAATACAATAGAAAGAACAGTGTTAAATGAAATTCAGGATATAAGATATGATTTATTAAATTGACTCTACCTCTTTCATTTATTTGGAGTTTATGCACTATAATAAGCTAGGGGTAAGTCCACTGAAAACAATTTTGAAGAAATGCTTTGAGTCTTCTCCAAGCATAGCACATCTTTGTTATTCATAAAAGCAGCCTCCTTTTTGGCTCCTACAAACAAGCAATTATATATTGCTCCACTACCTCCAGGATATGCCCAAATTACCCCCAGTTTTAGAAATACTGCTCTAAGAAGTCTAATTCAGATATGATCAATATCACATTTTCTAAATGACTTTCTTCAAAAAGAAAAAAAGGAGAGGGGGAGAATTTGAAATGTGACATTAACTATGATTATTCCCTAAACAATAGCCCACCTGAGCATATGAAATTATTTAAGGTTAGAAAGCAGATGCCCATCAAGTATTGTCACAAACTGTATAGTACATATTTGCAGATTTCTAAGAAACTGCCAAGTATCCAAGTTCTGTGTCCTCAACTGTCATTACAGATGCTGAGTAAATGAAAGTCTACTTCAAAGTAAGCAGATAAAGAACCATCAGTCTTTTTTTTTATTTACCTATCCAGGCAGAACAATTGAGTTTTGTAGGTAGATCAATGGCAGGAAAACATCAGGCTGGATTCATATAGGATGCTATTGTGTGAATTGGTGGATTTGGGCTTAGTACAATGGAGTTGTGAACCACGTTGGAGAGCTTTGTATGATCTGTGAATCCAGCCAAAAGTTGCTTATCTAACACAGGGCTTTTCAACCAGTGGGACGGGTACCACCTGTGGTACATTGGCACCTGGCAGGTGGTACGCGACCATCCTAGAAAAGTGGTAGCGGGGAAGGGGAATGAGCTGAACCGGTGGCAGCACCGCACAGGCCTGAGCAAGAGATGGCTGGAGCTGCAGGGCTGTCAGGGCTCAGCGGAAGCGCCAGGATCAGCGCTTCTTTGGGGCTGTCAGGGCTCAGCGGAAGTGTCAGGATCAGCTGGAGCTTGGTGCTGATCCTGGAGCTTCTGCTGAGCCCAGAAGAAGCGCCAATCACCTGGAATGTTGCAGCATCTCCAGGGTCTTGTGATTTACATTCAGATGCTTGGCAACTGATTCATATTTATGACGGTCACAGTGTCCCAGGGTCATGTGAAGTGACCAAAACCTGCTGCAACCACCCAGCAGATGGGGGGAATAAAAACCAAACACCCCCCACCCCACCCCCACTGCCAATCCTCAACAGAAACACTCACAACAATGAAAACCTCGGACAGGAGGAAGAGCGCAGCCGGGCGGGGCAGGCAGGTGTCTTGCTTGGCTGTGGCTTGGGGGGCACTTTTTTCAGTGCCATTGTAACTTCGAACAGTCACTAAGAGAACAGTTGTAAGTTGAGGACTACCTGTACTTTATCACTTTTTTCCTTTTTTTTTTTTTTTGGTCATCAAGTTTTTGACACCTTGCTAGGCGACTGGTGGTACTCGGATGTTGCCATATCCTAAAAGTGGTACAATGGGTGAAAAGGTTGAAAAGCCCTGATCTAAGACAGTAAGAAGAAATATGTAGGACTCAAGGCCAAGTGTCAGTGTGAGGTATTCCCCCTGGGCAGTGAAAGCATGAATGAGTCCTGAGTAACTCAGAATGTTTGGTTACCAGGCGAGAGAGTTCCAATGCATTCAATTAACTTTCAAGTTGAGACGCTAATTTCTCTTTCTTAACACTGTACACTGCAATCATAATTAGAAGACATCTGCTGCAAAAGTCTAATTTACCCAAGTGTTTTCTGAAGCAGTTAAGAAGACCTTAATGGAACAACAGCAAAAAGAATACATTTTAAAATATCATTGAGCTAATGGAGATGTTCTCCCTGAACTATTCTACGAACAAGTTCATCTGCTGCCCCCTCAGGAAACAGACATTTTCCTGCTGTGAGCAATTAACCAGTTTCATTGCGGAATGCCCTTCATGTGACAATAGCCTTGGAAAGATGATAAAGGACACACCATTTTTCTTTCACTATAGAGCAAGGCAATTATCATTTGTCACACAAAAAAATGATGACTTACATCTGAAACCAAAGTTTAGTATCGTGATATTTCATGCCAATTTAGACCTTGAAAGGTTCTGATTTTTGTTTATGTAGTGTGGGTGATGATCCAGTATTGTTTTCAACCACAATGCTAAGGAGCACCTTAAAAGTTTTCACCCTCCAGCTAAATGTCTCCGCTTCACTGGAAATTTTAGATACCGTAGTCCAGGGGTGTCAAACTCAATTTGACTGAGGACCGCATCAGCATTGTGGTTGCCCTGGGGGGGGCGGGTGGGGGGGGCAGAGTGGTTGCAGTCTACTGGGTGGGCGTGGATGGAGTGGGTGTGGCCTACTTGGGTGGGCCACACCCAGTTCTACGTCATTCGCGTCAAGGGTGCCTATGGGGGCCTGGGCAGGAGTGGGACAGATCTGAGGGTCTCTGGCAGAAGGGGGTGGGACCGGGGCAAGTGCCAAGGCATGGTCCACTGGGGCAAGTGCCAAGATAGCCACCACAAAATTGTACATTGGCTCCCGGCTGGCCTGGGCCAGGGCCAAGGCAGCAAGGGCCGTTCCCTCACTGTTTCCAGGATGGCTTCGCGGGCCACATGAAACCACTTCGCGGGCCGCATCCGGCCCCCGGGCCTTGTGTTTGACATGTCTGCCGTAGTCTAAGTGAGCATTTTGATTTCCAAAAACTTGAAAAAACTATTAAATTTTAAAAATCTTAACCTACTCAATGGTACCTTAAAATGCACAGAGATCCTCATCAATCATCCAAGCTTATTTTTTCATCCAAGGAACATAATTTATACTTGTCACAATTAAGTTGCCTGCAGCTAAAGCTTGTGCACAATTACTATATAGGGCACAACTAGATCCATATAACCACATTGCTACATTAGGGAGAGTTCAAACTAAAATTTTAAGAAACATCTTCCAAGTTAGCCATTGTGTCTCAAATGCTGTACCTCTGCAGGAAGTAGGAGTCAGTCAACTTGAATCTAGTTTTTGAATAAATCACCTTTCAGCAGGACCTAAGACAGAGACATTTGTGACCCCACATGGGTAATTCTTTTGTTGTTTTCTTCCTTGATAAAGCAACATAGTTGAGTTATTGTTACCATTCTCTGCTTATTTTAATATGTCATATTAAATACCTAGTTATTTCAATGCCTAAATTGGCTTTGCTTATTTGTATCCTGCCTTTATTATTTTTATAAATAGCTCGAGGTGGCAAACATACTTTTCTCCACAACAACAATCCTGGGAGGTGGGTTGGGCTGAGAGTGAGTTACTGGCCCACAGTCATCCAGCCTGCTGTCATGCCTTGAGTTCACAGTCTCCTGGTTTCTAGCCTAATGCCTTAATCCAGGAGTCTTCAAACTCAGCCCTTTTCTGACTTGTGGACTTCAACTCCCAGAATTCCTCAGCCAGGCATGCTGGCTGAGGAATTCTGGGAGTTGAAGTCCACAAGTCATAAAAGGGCCAAGTTTGAAGACTCCTGCCTTAAACACTAGACCAGACTAATAATATATAACCGTGGTGGCGAACCTGTGGCACGCAGAGCCCTCTCTGTGGGCACACGTGCCGTCACCCCAGTCCTAGGCCTTCAGCTGGGTTTTATAAAACTTTTTTGCTTTAGGCTTCCGCCGCTGTGTGCAAAAAAAAAAAAAAGGTTCAATCAATCAAGCAATTTCAACTTCTTGTGGGGAAAAAAAAGATCTCGCAAAGTTGGAATTGATTGATTGAACTTTTTAGTCCTACCCAGTCTGCCGTTACCACCGCAGCCACGCCCACCCAATGGGCCACGCCCACCCAATGGGCCACACCCATCCAATGGGCCATGTCCACACGGCACTCAATGATACATAAGTAGGTTTTGGGTTGCAGTTTGGGCACTCGGTCTCTAAAAGGTTCGCCATCACTGATATATAATAAATAAAATTATTTCTGGGAGTGGTTGTCTGTGACAATTCCAGCCTTTTATGAAATAAGAATTCAGATTGATCCACATGACAAATGCATCCCAACCAATGACAAAACAAACTAAAGGGACTAACAGAAAAAAAAAAACCATGTAATACATTTGGAATAGTTACTCAACATTTATAGTAATAGCTATTAATAACATAGCTGCTGAAAATTCAATAGCTGACAGTTATAATGGAGAATGTAACAAATCGAATTATTGAGATTTCTTAGTAGAAATCTGACCTGAATAGTTAATATTGAAATATTTAACCCAATGCTAATTAAAGTATTTATGAGAGCCAAAGAAAACTTCACTTGCTGTCTTCAGTGCTTAAAAATATTTTAGATTATACTAAGATAACTCAGGCACAAACCAGATTATTTTGTCCCTCCACTCCTGTTGCATCTTATTTTCTGTATCTTAAGATCTCATTTTAAGAATTAAGTAACACAGTCTGAATAATTTGCTATCAATATCCAGGAGAGTAAAGTTCTGGATCTGATTTGGATCCAAACTGGCCTAGCATTTTTTTCCCCTCCTTTGTGTTTGTTGTCTAGCGTAGGAGATAACCATGTCTGCTGCTAGTGGCACTTGGCCACACATTACATCAGGGGTCTTCAAACTTGGCCCTTTTATGACTTGTGGACTTCAACTCCTAGAATTCCTCAGCCAGGCACGCTCAAAAAACTCTCCCTGCAAAAAGAATGCAGCAGCTGTATTAATATTTTACTCAGAGGACAGCAATTGATACAGCATCTGCTGGGTCGGTAGACAGTTCTTTGTAGCCTTCAGGAGGAATATATTTAATGGATCCCTCAACAAAAACTGGAGAATTAAATATCTGATAGTAATCTGTGTTCATCCAGTGTTGCTTTGCTTACTGAAGGAATAGCAATATATATGTTTGGGAGGGAGGGAGGGAGGGAGGGAGAGAGAGAGAGAGAGAGAGAGAGAGAGAGAGAGAGAGAGAGAGAGAGAGAGAGAGAGAGAGAGATCCACCCACAGGAAGAAAAATGGCTGGCTGCTGTTCTAGAAAGGTGGAAGGGCACAGCAGCAGGCAAATTGTCCAATAGAACGATGTGGTAGCTTACTGTACAGATTGAATACCTTGCAAGCTGTTACAATTTGGACAAGATTGGACAATTGAAGAAGATTGGACAAAAGATTTGGACAAAAGTGGATTAGAAACAAGCCAGGCTGAGTGCAGGCTAAGAACTTACAGTTGAAGTGCAGATATGCCGCTAATAGCTGGAAAGGCTATTCATTCTTGACCAGGCATTTGAAATCCACAAGTCATAAAAGGGCCAAGTTTGAAGACCCCTGTTCTTGACTCAACCAGAAGCAGCAGTAGCTTTATATTTAAAGCAGCTGGTTCTCCATTCTTCTACTCCTGCTCATAATAGAGTCCTATTATTATTATTATTATTATTATTATTATTATTATTATTATTATTATTATTATTATTATTATTATTTCTAATCACTAGTCACAAAGGTCAGCCTCATTTTCTTTTCTGAACGTAACTTCATCCTTGATACAGAAAGAATCAGAACATGCAAAATTTGGCAAAGTTGCATAACGTATTTTATGTAAAATAAGGCTTTTCAAGGCTTTTCTTCTCCCTTCATTAAAATTCTTTTCAAACTGAATGTTCAACAAAAATTAAAGCTTTTTTTTTTTCAATAGAAATGCTGACCCTTTTTTTAAAGATATTAAAGCCTGCAATAACATGAACGGTTCCTCATATTAATGTATTTGTATTTGATTCTGTCCATAAAATTAAAGCAACTTAAAGACATTGAGTAACCATGGATATAAAATGCATTAGTTATTTTTTTTAAAAAAAAATATGGAGTTACATGTCCCCACTGAAGTATATTTGGCATCAAATCTGAAAAAGACTATCTTTCTTTGCTGTTACCAATCACAAATGTTCTAAGTGATCTCCCTGCAAAATATGAAATTGTGCACAAGGGAAAAATAGGTAGAAAGACAAATATGTAATTCAATGGACTTGCCTGGAGGGGTTAATGGAGACTTACACAGGAGACATGGAAATAGTGCCTTATATAAAGTGAAGAACCAATTTAACTCAGCTGGTCTCAAATCTTGTAGCTACTTTATAAAACCATTATTACATGTGTCTCATCTGCCTGTTAGGAGATGAAAGAGGGAAAAATGCATTGTTCTCAGCCCACCACATGCTTACTAGACAGAAATTAACTTCAGCAATTCATTTTTAAACGAATCAGTCTTTCAATCTTTCAATCAAAAAGCCACAATACATCCCAAAGCTAAAGGACATTTGAAGCATCTGTGTTTCTTCTTTCAATCTAGATCAGGAGTGTCCAACCTTGACCATTTTAAGACTTGAACTTCAACTTACAGAATTCCCTGGCCAGTCAGGCTGGTTGGGAATTCTGGGATATAAAGTCCACAGGTCTTAAAGTTGCCAAGAGTGGACATCCCTGATCTAGATAATGGAAATATACTGCCAGATATTTGAACTACAATAAACTATTTTCCATTTAGATTTTCAAAACAAAGAGATATGAATAGCTACTTAAGGTATGATAAGATAGCTATTATCTGATCTTTTCAATATCTGTACAGGGTGCAAAAAATTCATAAATCAATAGCTAATCTTAATTGCACAAGAAAGTTATTGGCATCTTTTCATTTACAATAACCAAACTCTCATTTTTGCTAATGCAAAACTTTTCCATTGGGATTACTAAGCAAATTTAATAGTACTCTAAGTAAGGTGGCAAAGCTGTCTTTCTAGCTCAGTGTTATTATGCTCAGTCCATTTGTTTTACAGAGTAATATATATTTGACTTTTCCTTACATTTGCCCCTGAAGTAATAGTATCATGAAGAATTAGCTCTCTATCCAAGTTTGAGTTGAAAACCAGAAAGCAAAGAGGATTTAACAGAATAATAAAGCAAATAATAATAAAGGGTAAATAAAAAAGATCTGTCAACCAGGTGTGAGCAATGAGGTCTTTTCGTAGATGACACAAAATTATTCAGAGACATTAAAAAGAGTTCCAAATAAGGTTGTATCCCTTTTCCAAACTTCTACACCTTATATCAATGGAAAACGAATAGGGAAAATGGCCACAGCCATGCAGTTTTTTCATGCAGAATAACATTGATTTGTGTGATCTGTAACAGAAGATGAAGAGATGGTCAATGATATGGACAGGTTTGAAACCTAGGACCTTCTGGATTAATATAGGATCTATTTTTTTTTCTCACAGGGCAAAGAAAGCCACATTCCTTTATGTGCGTGCAACTTAACAATATACAAAAGGGTGGTGTTCAATGATGCAGTTGTGACTACTTTGACTTTAAATTCTCCCTTCGGATACTGCTACTAACAATATATATATAAGAATAAGAATAAATAAACGCGAGCACCAGGATAAAATTTAAATTAAAAACGTTTAATAAAAATGCTGAGCTTTCGTCGGTCAGCGCTACCGACATCATCAGAGCTTAAAAGTAGGTCGATGGGAGTCTCTTTATAAAGCACTGGCCGGTTTTTGCGCACGGCTCCTGGACCTAGTCATCGGTCCATCCAGTGATCTTAATTGTTTAATTTCTGGGAAACACACATTGGCTGTTTTCTTGGTGTTTTTCAAGGTTGCTACTCTGTTGTTCACTTCCCTTCCTCCAATCTCCCCCTTTGTACATATGCCATTGTCTATTGCCCCTCCACTGGCTCCCAAAGCTACCATTTTCTCCCCCCCTTTTTTTTTTTTGGCCGTTCGCTTCCTTCGACTTAGGGGGAGATTGGAGGAAGGGAAGTGAACAACGGAGTAGCAACCTTGAAAAACACCAAGAAAACAGCCAATGCGCGTTTCCCAGAAATTAAACTATTAAGATCACTGGATGGACCGATGACTAGGTCCAGGAGCCGTGTGCAAAAACCGGCCAGTGCTTTATAAAGAGACTCCCATCGACCTACTTTTAAGCTCTGATGATGTCGGTAGTGCTGACCGACAAAAGCTCAGCATTTTTATTAAACGTTTTTAGTTTAAATTTTATCCTGGTGCTCGCGTTTATTTATTCTTATTGCATGGCTCTACCCAGGATTCGAATTTTTAATGAAATTATATATATATAAAACAAAAATCTGATTCAGATTCAATTTTTACTTTAATGTTGCTAGGGGATTTTTCTAAAAAATAGTTTCGTAAAATTTTTTTTACTTATCATCACTTGCTCAATCATGTACAAACACAGAGAGACATCTTTGTTTTAAAGATTATGGTTCAATAAAAAGAGACTATTTGATAAGTGTTAATTTCCTTCATGGGCTCGTTTAGTAAAATATTTCAGTTGCTAGTAATTTGGTTCCAAATAAATCACAAGGACTGTTATTAATTCTGCAGACACATTAGAGGAAATGCAATTAAAATGTGGCATCTTCTGTCAGGAAGAGGTGATCATAGCCTTGAAAGTTTTACTCTTGGAAATACGCCTAATGGCCCTTGAAAATATATAAAAGTGGTTCCTTGGCATTGCAAGTCACCCACTTCAGCAAGCTAAAAAGTTTTCTTATTAGCTCTTGTATAAATTCTGAAGTGAGATAGATTTGATAGTCTGACATCATTCATTAAGCAGAGAGAGCAATATACGTCTTTGCCACATTTGTTAGTAAATTACTGTCATTTTCTGATGCAGACATATTTGATCTTCAGCCAGAACAGAAACAGCCCCCACCATTAGTTTCATGCATCCGTGGAGTAATTGGCTTCTCGGAAGCCTAGAAAAAGGGGAATAACAGTTTGCAGAACATTACAAGCAAAGAACATATGCACATTCATCCTTCATCAGAAAACAGGTAGACACCTCCCAAGAGTATTAATCAGTTGTTAGCAAGAGGATCAAAAGAGAAAAAAATCTCTGCTCTAACAAATTCAGAAATAAATCAGGTGCTAAACAAACATATCCAATTACCAAGATTTCTGTAAACAAATTCCTATGTTCTTTGAAAAATAATTAGATAAAGGAGACTGAGAATCTTGCTTTTGGACTGTAAGCGGCTGCTAAGAGCTTGATAGAGCATATCCTGAACAGAAACACTCCCAACTGCCTCCGTTGATTGGATTTCTGTCAAAATCTTCCAAGCAACCAAATAAATAGCAAAGCATTTTGAAAATTACTAAAGCCATTAGCATTTAGTTAGAAGGAGCCTGTTGAACGTCAAACATTTTAGGCAACTTGATCACACCCTTAAAATAAAGTCTTTCCTTCATCTCTCCATGCCAAATATAAATTTAGGCTAATTCCAGAGGTAAATATATGTAGCTGAATTCTTTGGTATAGTGGTCCAGGAAGGTTTACAAACTAGTCTATTCTAGTCTATTCTCTCCACTCTGAGTGTTTTGTTTTCAGTGTTGTCAGCAGACTTCCTTTTTTTTTTTTTTGACATGATGATAATCACAGCTTCCTACAACTGAGAGCAGTTCAGAATTGCCCAATTATCTGGAAAAGCATTTCCTGCATATTTATTAATCAAGATACAGTCCTTCCTAAACTGTCTTTATTTATTTATTTATTTATTTATTTATTTATTTATTTAATTACATTTATATCCCGCCCTTCTCCTTTCGGACTCAGGGCGGCTAACAATCAATTAAAATACAAAAAATACAAAACCCCTGTTAAAATTAATATGGTGCATAAGGTCCATTTCTTAAAAAACACCCCATTCTGATGATGCCTACTGTAACAATAGGTGGATGGGAGAAAATGCACTACATATATGATCCATGACTTTTGATCTGTTGGGCAATACTGAAAGGGCAAGTGAATGAATCAACCTCTGCAGGCGAGTAGGAAGAGAGAAAAAATAAAACTAAGGTCAAACAACAATTTGACTGGAGGTGGAAAATAGAGATCAGATATTGCAGCCACCTGTATCACAAAGGAATGTGGACACTTAATGAGAAACAATACATTCTCATGGTATTAATGCATTTCCAGTTTTAATATGATAGTTATCTATATTATAGAGAATCAGTGTGGTATAGTAGCGATTAAGGCATCAGGCCAGAAGATCATGAATTCTAGTCCTGCCTTAGGCATGAATTCAGCTGGGTGAACAGGCCAGTCACTCTCTCTCAGCCCTAAGAAAGAGGCAATGGCAAACCACTTTCAAAAAAAATTGCCAATAAAACTGCAGGGACTTGTCCAGGCAGTGGCCAGAGTAAACAATGACTCAAAGAGATAATTATATACAGATGCTAGCTAGCTAGATAGCTAGATAGCTAGATAGCTAGCTAGCTAGCTAGATAGATAGATAGCTAGATAGATAGATAGATAGATAGATAGATAGATAGATAGATAGATAGATAGATAGATAGATAGATAGATAGATAGATAGATAGATAGATAGATAGATAGATAGATAGATAGATAGATAGATAGATCTTGAAAACAAAGAAAAACCACTGTACATAGGGAAGATCTATAGGCCTATCTTAGATCAAGTATTATAAAATAAGCAGGGAAGGTCTGAACTGGCTCAGTTCAAGGTTGTGGCTATCACAGATCTGAATATATTACAGACTGGAGCATATGCATTTCAGAAAGAATTCCCTTTGATTCCAGAATAAATCATATCTGTGTGCTATGTGTAAACAGAATGCAGTTGTAAATGGCAGCACATAAAACAGCAATTGACCAATTCAACAAATTAAAGGGTGAGTGAAGGAGTTGAAACTGCCAAGGTTGTTTATCCTTTAACTACTGGCTTTAGATCACCAATATGTAGATTGTATAATTCTACAGCAATTATCCAAAACCTACTCATAGTGTGCTTTCATCCCACATGTGTAAATTATTCTGAAATGGCAATTTTGGAAAGGTTATACTCCTCTATGATTTTGCACTTAGATTCAGGTTATATTTATAATGATTTAATGGAGTCACATTGCTGTTCCTTCCAAGGAATTGGAGGAAAAATAATTGGAAATTAAAGAAACAGTATTGTAACTCACTGTAGATCAGCACAGTGGAAAAGACTGCCTCCACAGAGATAATCCAGAAAGCTTCAGGACTGTATGTTGATTTAAACCCAGGTTTATACTGGTACAAATCCAAGGCTTTAAGCAATGCCTTGGCAAACAAATCCAATGTAAATACATATATGTATATATACGTACATACAGGCATATTTGGACTGCAGATAAACTGATATTTGATTATAACAATTTCTTCTCTAAGTTATCAAGAGATTATTACACTTACTGAGA
>NW_015389136.1:50997-70076 GCF_001527695.2 Protobothrops mucrosquamatus | reverse complement strand
TACTGGAAGTTTTTAAGAAGAGACTGGACAGCCATTTGTCCGAAATGGTATAGGGTTTCCTGCCTGAGCAGGGGGTTGGACTAGATGACCTCCAAGGTCCCTTCCAACTTTACTATTATTATTATTATTATTATTATTATTATTATTATTATTATTATTATTATTATTATTATTATTATTATTATTATTATTATTATTACTAATCAGCTATCCACTCACATAAACTAGGGAGTGACCCTAACATTTTGAGAACATGTATTTTCTTATCAGGGATGTTATTATTTACTATTAATGTTAGTACTATTATTATTATTATTATTATTATTATTATTATTATTATTATTATTATTATTATTATTATTATTATTAAATATATTGTAAAAAGTGATGGCTATTGCTGGTCTACGACCATAATAAAATTATTTGTAATTGTTTGTTCTCCTGCTTGAGCAGGAGGCTGGATTTAGAAGAATTGGCTGAGGAATTCTGGGAGTTGAAGTCCACAAGTCATAAAAGGGCCAAGTTTGAAGACCTCTAGATTAAAGGATTGCCAAAAGAAAGAAAGAAATCAATACATATACAATACAAATGAATGTGGCTCAGTGATCAGTAACTGAATTTAAACATGCTTGGGATAAGCACACATCCATCATCCGACAAAAATCGGAAATCAAATAAAAATGAATAAATTATAAAAAAACAAATTAAAATTAATAAATTAATAAATTAAAAAGGAAACGAAAACAAATAAACTCAAAGGGCAGGCTTGAGGGATGATTAGGTCTTTTTTTCTGATGTCAGTTTTCTGATGTTTTTATATATTCAACCTATTATTAAAATTATTTTTAAAAACCCAGGTTACAGTTTCAGGCTTTGCAGTCTTATCATCCAACTTTACAGTCAGTGAAAACAGAGGCTAATTATCTGTTACAATCACTATATAATAAAGCTGTTTCCATTTAAGATGGTTCTAAAGGTATTGTAGCAACCTGTAACCAAGGTTTTAATTTTCAGATCGTTAACCTCTATATTTGATTATATTATTTTTATTATTAGCCTCGTACCTCGGACAGAGGCCGTTACCGGTGCAGTGAACAAATAAAAGATAGTAGAACAAAAACAAAAACAAATAAAAATGTATGGGGGTCTTTGTTTCACTATGTGCTATGATCTACTTGGAAGAGAAATTTTATTCCCTCGGGCAGAATGGATGACTCCCAAACGCTCCGCTTTTTCATTCAGAAACTTCCACGAAGCTCAGCCTTTTAATTGTCGTTTGGCGAGCTCACCTACAAGGGAACGAATGAACGGGTGTGTAATTGCTGGTATTTGTACATTCCCTTGTGGGAAGGAAAAGGAATATTGGATCCAGAGACGGACTGGTTTGCCTTCACATCAAAGCAGCTGTTGTAATCTGGCCAGAACTGATCACCACAAGCACAGCCCGTTGTTGAGCTTGTGAGAGGCCAGGAATAGAGACTCTTGGGCTGGCTGAGTAGATCAAATAGAAAGTCTGAGTCAAATTGAATCCCGAGAAGAGGACGGTTAAATAAGTAGCGCCTAAGGTCAAAAGGCAAAAAGTAGAAACACCAGGGACACCGGTAATGATTGGGTTGGACAATAGCAACAGCACTTAGACTTATATACCGCTTCACAGCGCTTTACAGCCTTCTCTAAGCGGTTTTTCGGAATCAGCACATTGCCCCCCCCCAACAATCTGGGCCCTCATTTTACCAACCTCGGAAGCTGTGGAAAGCTGAGTCAACCTTGAGCCGGTCAGGATCGAACTCCTGGCAGTGGGCAGAGTCAGCCTGCAATGCTGCATTCTAACCATTGATGCCCCACGGCTTAGATAGCAATAGCAATAACACTTAGACTTATATACCGCTTCACAGGGCTTTACAGCCCTCTCTGAGCAGTTTACAGAGTCAGCATGTTGCCCCCAACAATCTGGGTCCTCATTTTACCAACCTCAGAAGGGTGGAAGGCTGAGTCAACCTTGAGCTGGGTCAGGATCGAACTCCTGGCAGTGGGCAGAATCAGCCTTCAATGCTGCATGGAAGGAAGGAAGGAAGGAAGGAAGGAAGGAAGGGAGGGAGGGAGGGAGGGAGGGAGGGAGGGAGAGAGGGAGGCAGGGAGGGAGGGAGATGGAAGGCTGAGTCAACCTTGAGCTGGTCAGGATCGAACTCCTGACAGTGGGCAGAGTTAGCCTTCAATGCTGCATGGAAGGAGGGAAGGAAGGGAAGGAAGGAAGGGAGGGAGGGATGGAGGGAGATGGAAGGCTGAGTCAACCTTGAGCTGGTCAGGATCGAACTCCTGGCAGTGGGCAGAGTCAGCCTGCAATCCTGCATTCTCACCACCACGCCACCAATCAAAGGTTTTAGTCCTGCTTGAGGCATCCAGAAGTAGTTTTCATCTGAATGAAGCAATGAGGATAAAGAAAATAAACTCAGAGATGTCCTTCGACGTTTTTTTTTTCCTTAATACTACAGGACAAATTTTCTCAACAAGGACTAAGCTCCACTGTCTTTGAACT
Organism: Protobothrops mucrosquamatus; assembly: GCF_001527695.2. Classification (NCBI taxonomy): domain Eukaryota; kingdom Metazoa; phylum Chordata; class Lepidosauria; order Squamata; family Viperidae; genus Protobothrops; species Protobothrops mucrosquamatus. The sequence goes on along the minus strand of NW_015389136.1, from coordinate 67,540 downwards.
GCTGTAGTGTTTATCTTCCACTCCATATAGACTAATATTAGTTTCCCAATTTTGGGTGGTTTTGAGATGTGTGGACTTCAACTCCCAGAATTCCCAGTCAAAACAGCCGTATGGAATGATTAAATGCTATATAGTTTTTGAGTAGATATATTGGTTTTTAATTAATTTTAATTAATTTAATTGCCTTATTAGAGTTAAAGTAGGTATATACTGATAGTACTATATTTGTTTAGTTAAATTGTAATTTAGATTTGGAATGATCTGTTTTAGTCCTGTATTCGGTTTCGGGAAGCTCGGGGGGGGGGAAGGGGTTTAGGGGTATTAAAACAAAATTGATGTATTCATATGTTAATAATAATTGTATTGATAAGAGGAAATGCTCGGTTAGTACCCCGACTTGCACTCGAGGAGGTGGTCAGGAAGAGGGGGGATGTAGAAAGGGGAAGGAGGAAGGAGGAGAGGTTGTGGGCTAGAGGTAGGAAGGTAAGGCAAGTGGATGAGGGCGGAGGCAGGTCGGGGACTGCCGAGCGTTTCCGATAATGTATTGAGTTGGATTGTTTTTTTTTGTGTATGTTTGTGTTATAAATGCATCATATTACTTATTGTTTAATTATAAAAATTAATAAAAATTTTATTAAAAAAAAAACAAAAAAAAAAACAGCCGTCGCTAAGAATTCTGGGAGTTGAAGTCCACATGTCTCCACGTTGTCTAAGTTGGGAGACGCCAGTAGAGATTGTGTTTCTTTACCTAAAAAAATCTTTTTTGTTCTGCCTTTTAGTTATGCAGTTCTTTTTTGACATATTTCTTTTTTTTTTTTTTATTTCTAGGGCCACTGCTATGCACAGAGGTGAAATTATATTCAAGGATGCCTTAGCCCAGCAGTTGTGTGAACAAGGGAGTAAGTATTTATTTATTTATTTTTCCGTAATGTTAACTTGCATTAATCGATATTTTTTTAAGTTGGTCAAGAAACAGCACCTCCCAGTTGTTGCTGGTTTTTTTTTTTTAACTGGGATGAGTGTAGAAATATCCAGAACCAAAAGTCTCATCTCTTCTGTATTACAGTATGCCTTGAGGGTCACTTAGAAACAAATCGTGTCCGCATTACAAAGAAATTCCAAAATTCTGATTAAAAGGAAATCAAGATTAGTTCACATCGGAGTTGGGAAAAAGCTACTTCTGTACGCATGCAAAGTTTTATTATAAATTCCTTTCTAGGTGGGAGGGAGGGTTAGATAGTTTAGAACTATTTAGTTAAATATGACAAAGGCTTATGTACAGAGAAATGAATAGAAGCGTAGCCAAGAATAATTGCATCTGCTCATCTTTAATAAGCATTGTTTTTTTTCTGTTTAGATTTGGATTTAAGCACTGAGCAAATCAAGCATGAGTTCCTCGGGGGGGGGGGGGATTTTTGCCTTTATTAAAAAAACCAAAAAAACAAAAACAAAAGGAAAGTGCTATGAAAAATGGCTTGTAAAGAGATGCATGTGGTAGCTAACAGAGACCCAGAAAAACACAAGGGGTCTTTCTTATTTAATGAAAGAAGCTTTATGGGAACTATTCCATGTGCTTGGAAAATAGTTCTTTTCATCAGTGGGAATCACAGCATCCCTGCAGGCAACTGTCACAATCTCCATTGTTTGATCTCTTGTTACGGAAATCGTAATAATATTTTTTTCAGTATTGATGCGAACATTCCCATGAAAGAACTTTTTAACCATTGGAGATCTTCCAGGTTGCCCGTAGTCTGTAATACCACTTTACAACGCCTGGATAAGGCCACACTTGGAATACTGCATCCAGTTTTGGTCACCACAATGTAAAAAAGACGTTGAGACTCTGGAAAGAGTGCAGAGAAGAGCAACAAAGATGATTAGAGGACCAGAGGATAAAACATATAAGGAACGGTTGCTGGAATTGGGTATGTCTACTTTAATGAAGAGAAGGATGAGGGGGGACATGATAGCAGTCTTCCAGTATCTCAGGGGCTGCCACAAAGAAGAGGGAGTCAAGCTATTCTCCAAAGCACCTGAAGGCAGGACAAGAAGCAATGGATGGAAACTAACCAAAGAGAGAAGCAACCTAGAACTAAGGAGAAACTTCCTGACAGTTAGAACAATTAACCAGTGGAACAACCTGCCTCCAGAAGCGGTGAATGCCCCAACACTGGAAGTTTTTAAGAAGAGGCTGGACAGCCATTTGTCTGAAATGGTATAGGGTTTCCTGCCTGAGCAGGGGGTTGGACTAGAAGACCTCCAAGGTCCCTTCCAACTCTATCATTATTGTTCATCTCCAAAGGTGAAGACCCACGTTTGACCCCAAGAAAGGAAATTAAGCCACACAAATGACACCAATATGATATAACCCTCCATATAGAGCAAATAAGCCGCTGTGGGAGGCAGATTTAGTTCAAATTCAAGAAGGTTTCCTGCCTGAGCAGGGGGTTGGACTAGAAGACCTCCAAGGTCCCTTCCAACTTTATTATTATTATTATTATAAGACTATTGAGATTGGTGAGACAAGGACATCAGGTGAGAAGTTTTGATCATGAAGCTCCCAGAGAAAGGAGAAAAATTAGAAAATCTAATTATTCTAACTTGAGAATTCAAGACTCCCTCACTTTCTCTTTTTCCAAAGATGTTGTTCTGTGGTTTAATTCATTTTTTTTTTCAAAAAGTAAATAAATGAAGGTTAAGGTTCTTTACGACCACGTCAAACTAAAAATTAAACCTCCGCTCCATTTTCCCAGATCAAAGTTGGATTTAAAAGAAAGGTTGGACTTTTGTTTTTGAACTGGTAAAATTCTTACTTGAAGATGCAGGACTGTGAAAAATGGATTAACAATGTTGTTGTTTTTTTTAAAAAAAAAAAACCTGCCTACTGTTTTTTTTTTAATACCAGAAAACATCAATTTTGTATAATATTCTTGCTGTGTGACATTTTGGGACTTTATTTAAAATAGATGAAGGTCAAAACTGCAGCTTGCCGCAATAAAATATAGCGTGCGATAAAGAAATACGGAAGCAATGTTCATCCCCCGTTTAATCGTATCTCCATAATTTCTGGAGATGAAGAATTAGAATTTGAAATGAGTATCAGATACTTGAGGCGAAGAAATTGTAAGGTTTCTCAGACACATGAAAAAAAAGTGAGAAATGAAGTGACTTTAGCATTCAGTTTTATGATCAAGAAGTTTAAAAAAAAAACCTTAACTTTGGATACGTGCTGCTCGATCTTAAAAATAATTTATTTCAACTAAACGTAGCCAGGACTTCTAGAGGAGATATTTTTTTCCACTGTACTTATCCTATATATGAAAATCCCACTGAAATAGGGGCAAAAACATACCCAATACAGATAATCCTCAGTTTACGAGGATTGAGCCCCAAAATTATGTTCCTAAGTGAGACATTTGTTAAGCGAGTTTTCCTAATGCTTTTTCCTAATGCTTTAATGTAGCTGTGTCTTTTTCTGCGGTTGCATGTTGGCAGCCTTACAATCCCAACAAAAAGGCACGCCTGATTTTAAAAAATTGACCTCAGGAGCTTTTTCTATCCAGATGGACCTCCAATCACTTTTTCTCCTTCTCATCTGGATCCTTGCGTAGCCTAAAATGGGTATTAAAATAGACCCAAGTTTACGCAACAGTGAGCAACTTCCTTAAATGAAGATACATACTTACACCTCTCCACTTTTTGAAAGCTTTGCCTCTTTCTTCCAACATTTTAATTGGTAATGCTGAAAGCGAGCTACAGTCAAAGAGCACTACGGGGGGGGGGGGGGGGGATAAAAAAAAATCTGTTTATTTCCTTTTCTTTCTTTTTTTCCGCAGGTCCCACCGAAGCTCCGTTGCATCCTCTTTTAGGTACGTCAATAAGTTATTTGTTTTGGCTTTTTTAGATGGCGGTTCAGGTTGAATTATTGCCTTTTTAAAATAATATCCCATTTGAAAACATTCACACAGGAGGTCAAATCGATCCATTTTTATTACGGTCACAGAGCAGTGTTACAAAGATAAAAACGTTAAAAACAACAGTACTAGTCAAAACAAAACAAAATAAAAGACAGACAAAATAATATATTGCACTTGGTGGTGGAATTGTCAGCGGGCGCTTAGAGTCTGCCAAATTTTGCATAAATTTGCACACGATTTATAACAGAATTTGGCCCCATATAGAGAAACTACTTTGCACTGATCTAAGAAACTGATCAAGGAGAGAAGCAACCTAGAACAAAGGAGAAAATTTCCTGACAGTGAGAACAATTAACCAGTGGAACAACCTGCCTCCAGAAGCGGTGAATGCTCCAACACTGGAAGTTTTTAAGAAGAGACTGGACAACCATTTGTCCGAAATGGTCTAGGGTTTCCTGCCTGAGCAGGGGGTTGGACTAGATGACCTCCAAGGTCCCTTCCAACTTTATTATTATTATTATTATTATTATTATTATTATTATTATTATTATTATTATTATTATTATTATTAGAAAAGTCGTTGCACGTAAAACAGATCATTATTTGCCAGATAATTTATTAGATAAGGTGTTCTAAATTGAGTCTGTGAGTTCTTTTTTTTTATTAAAAGTTTTATAAAATTTTACAATATAAATTCCTCCCTCCCCCAAACCCACCCCTCCATCCCCCTCCCTCCCCCCCTCACTTCCCAGAGCCAATCACAGGATTAACAATAAAATAATCATAATCTAACTAACATTAATCCACTATTAAGCTAACAAATCTATAACTTCCTTAAACTCTCTTTTAAGACAAATATACAATTATTAAATATCATAATAATAACAACATAATTTTGATTATTAAAAATAAAACCAAATAAACTATTATAACATTTGAAGAAATATGATACTCTAAAATTCATTCAAAAACCAAATGATATTTTTAGTTCCATATTTAGACTCAATATAATCAGTCCATCTTCTCCAAACCAATATATATCTTTCTTGTGAATAATCCTTCACATAAGCGGAGAGTCTGTGAGTTCTTATAGGTCAAATAGAATGGAAAAAAAAACCCTGGGTATATTTAATAATGGCATGGATGTGTATTCCAGTAGGCTTGACCCCCCACACACACACACATTTACAACCACTCAAATCTCTTCCCTTCAGGTGCATAAAGCGAGCGTTGATAACGCAACAGGGGCTCACAACCGTGTTTCTAGATTAATCCCAGATTGCACTGGGAAGCAGAACGGAGCTTTTCCCGGCCTGTTGTGGGTCCCCTAGAATGCTTCGCAAAAGAGGGAACAGATGAACCGAACAGATGGCTCTCTGACTCTCGCAAATATGTTTTGTGTTCATTTGTTTATGACTTTGGCCCTGTGGAGAGTGGGATTTCGTTTTTGGCAAGGGGGCCTGACCGTGTAGGCTGAGGAAGAAAACCTCAACAGGCAAAAAACCGCGGTCAGGCTTACAACTCAAATGTATTTACTGGAAGTCGTTGGCTACGACGGAAATAATTCTAAGACAAAACGTGGGTTTATGGAAAAGTGGACGGTACGTCGTTCTGTTTACTCGTCTCTGTGAGACGAGATTGAAATGTATTTATTGCTGAGGTTCAGAAGCCATTTTCAGGATGATAACGCAAGCTAACTCTCATCTCGTGTGAGGCCAGAAACTCTGCAAGGGTTTCTGTGGTACAGGGGTGATGGATGGTGTCCCATCAAGCCATTTTTCAAGCCCTAAATAGATTTTTTTCCTCTGGGAAAAATACTGCATTCTAACTAATGAAGAGAGGTTTAATGAAGAGAAGGACGAGGGGGGACAGGATAGCAGGGTTCCAGTATCTCAGGGGCTGCCCCAAAGAAGAGGGAGTCAAGCTATTCTCCAAAGCGCCTGAAGGCAGGACAAGAAGCAACGGATGGAAACTAACCAAAGAGAGAAGCAACCTGGAACAAAGGAGAAACTTCCTGACAGTGAGAACAATTAACCAGTGGAACAACCTGTCTCCAGAAGCGGTGAATGCTCCAACACTGGAAGTTTTTAAGAAGAGACTGGACAGCCATTTGTCCGAAATGGTATAGGGTTTCCTGCCTGAGCAGGGGGTTGGACTAGATGACCTCCAAGGTCCCTTCCAACATTATTATTATTATTATTATTATTATTATTATTATTATTATTATTATTATTATTATTATTATTATACTGTGCCACCATGGCTTCTGTGGCATGGCACCATGGCATATTATAGCATGATACTTCAGTATCTCTAAGTCACTGATTGTTTTGTCCCAGCCTACATGAGTCCTTGTTATGCTCCCATGAAACAGGCTGGAACCGCAAGAAAAAACCAACCCCTTTTATTCTCACAGACCTGAGTCGATGTCCAAGGCAAACAAAACACAGTCTACAGAAACTCAATTCCTCAACACAAACGGCTGCCTTCGGCAACCAGCACCTCCCACACCTTCCCTTTTATTATGCAGCCCAGGCGTGGCTTCCTAATGCCTTCTCCTTTGCCTTTGGAGCCGCCCCATTGCATCCCTCTGTCCTACTCGCTTCTCTTGCCTGCGCTTTCGTCTCAATTAAATTTGTTCTTTTTTTCTTCATTTCAGCTGAGATGCACAGCAGCAGCATCATATTACGGGATGACTTTGACTCTTACCACTTGCAAGGATTGAATCCTACGATGTGGTAAGTTTGGCTGCGTTTTTAGATTTATTTGGCAGAAAGACGTATAGAAGAAGGCTGCTCAAAATTTTGCTGTGGGAAGGAAGGAAGGAAGGAAGGAAGGAAGGAAGGAAGGAAGGTGGAAGAGAAGGAAGGAGGGAAGAAAGGTGGAAGAGAGGGAAAGAAGGAAGCGAGGGAAGGAAGGAAGGTGGAAGGGAGAGAAGGAAGGAGGGAGGGAGGGAAGGAAAAAAGGAAGGAAGGTGGGAGGGAAGGAAGGAAGAGAAAGAAGGAAGGAAAGAGGGAGGGAAGAAAGGAAGGTAGGAAGGAAGGAAAGAAGGAAAGAGGGAGGGAAGGGAAAGCGAGCAAAGGAAGGAAGGTGGAAGAAAGGGAAGGAAGGGAGAGAAGGAGGGAGGGAAGGAAGGAAGGTGGGAGGGAAGGAAGGAAGGAAGGAAGGGAGAGAAGGAGGGAGGGAAGGAAGGAAGGAAGGAAGGAGGGAAGGTGGAAGAGAGGGAAGGACGGAAGCGAGCAAAGGAAGGAAGGTGGAAGAGAGGGAAGAAAGGGAGAGAAGGACAGAGGGAGGAAGGGAGGGAAGGTAGGAAGGTGGGAAGGAAGGTGTGAGGGTGGGAAGGAAGGAAGGAAGGAAAGGATAAAATGGCAGGGTGGAAGGTGATTTTGACCCATGACTAACCAACGGATTTAGCCCACTTTCAAAATGTGTTGAGCTTTGCTGCTCAATGGATATAAACACTCTGCCCTGACTTTCTTGAACAATTTCTTGATTTCAATACAGGAGACACTCTTTCCCATAGCCCTGAGCTTTGGGGAAATAAATATTAACGCCAGCATATCTACAACCTCCTAGCCTTGGATAGTCCTTTGACGATCTCTCTTGATGCCATCTGTTGCAGGGGCGTCATGCCTCTTTATTAACCGATCAAGGCTTTTCCGCAGAGCTTTCCGTGTCGAGTAGCTGTTTGTGCAATCATTTCAACAGAGTCTTGTTTAATCTCTACGTAAGCCCCAGAACCTCAGTGCACTTAAATAGATGCTTTTGGGAAAGCAAAATATGCTTTCTTATCTCAAGGCCTGCAACAAAAGCCATTGATAATCTCTTGCTCCTGTCAAGCTTCATACAGATGGCAAGGATCAAGGAAGCAAGGATTAAACAACACACCCCATTAAAGTTCTGTAATGCTGGCGTTAGGGGAAAATCTGGAATCTTGAAAACCACAAGCAGCATATCCAACCTTAATTGATCAGTGAGTTCATTAAGACTGGAATCTCTTGAAGGCTTGTGTTATGAATTACTGTATTTCTTGCCAGCTGGACTGAGTCGCTGCTTGGGAGATAAGCAACTACTGTAACTAACTGGACTGAGTTGCTGTTTGTGAGATAAGCAACTAACAGACTCTCTTCCTATCTCTCCGTTGTTTAGGTTTAACACTCTTGTTCATTACACTCCCAGGCTCCCCTTACCATTAATTAGCAGAACACCTTCTGTTGAGTAACCAAACAGTCAAAAAAATCAGTTGTCTCCTATTTGTATCGTTGTCATCAAGTTCATCCTTTCATTTCAAGCAAACCAAGGGCGAATGTGTGGTCTAACTAAACCACAAGGGGCAAACATGGCGTGCAGACAAGATTTTTCTGGAAGATAATCAGCATGGCAAAACCCCTTTAGGACAGAAATCTAACTTGTGTCGCTGTGTATGTAGCTGCAAAGCCAAGTGTATTTTTGCTCTAGCATTAGGCGAGCTTTAATAATTAAGCCAAACCACACAGAAACACACATCTGATTGTTAAGATCTTGGATGGATGGCTAGCACTGAGTCGCTCATCAGTCATGGAAGCACGTGGGTTGACTTCGCGCCAGTCATCCTTTCTTCTCTCAATCTTCCTTGCAAGGTTTGTGTTGAGGGGGAAACTTGAGTTTTATATATTCCAAGTAATCCTTTATGTTTTAAAAGAAGAACCTGGATATATATAGTTGACCTCCAAGGTCCCTTTCAACTTTATTATTGTTGTTGTTGTTGTTGTTGTTGTAGTAGTAGTAATAGTTGAGAGAATGTTGTTCACTTCTCTTAGCCCTTAACAGGATATCGTGTCATGTCTTGAATAGGATAGGAAAATGTTTTTAATATTTTCAACCGCAATAGAATATAGGGAATAGAATAGGGAATAGAATGGAATGGAATGGAATGGAATAGAATCTTTATATGGAGTGGAGTGGGAGTGGAGTGGAGTGGAGTGGAGTGGAGTGGAGTAGAGTAGAGTAGAGTAGAGTAGAGTAGAATAGAATAGAATAGAATAGAATAGAATAGAATCTTTATATGGAGTGGAGTGGAGTGGAGTGGAGTGGAGTAGAGTAGAGTAGAGTAGAATCTTTATATGGAATGGAATGGAGTGGAATGGAGTGGAATAGAGTAGAGTAGAATAGAATAAAATAGAATAGAATAGAATAGAATAGAATAGAATAATCTTTATTGTCATTGTGTAGCTCACAATGAAATTAAGTGCTGTTCACAGTGCAGAGTACACACAAATAAAAACCACAAATAAGAACATACATTATATACACACATCCTTCACATTCCATTCAACATTGCGCTATCCATAATATCGCACTTCAATGTTGGACTGTACAGTGGTATTTAATATAGTTACAGCTCTGGGATTAAAAACTTATTTTCCGGCCTATTTGTCACATCACGTAGTAGACAATAATTTGTTCCTTATCTTAAGACTTTGAAGCAGAATATTCCCTTTGAAGCAACGTGGCGCTCAAGACAACTCAAGACTCTCCTCCAGTGATGGAGCATCCACAACTTCTGAATGGCTTGCCTCCAGAAGTCGTGGGTTCTCCATCACTGGAGGTTTTCAAGAAGAGCCTGGGCAGCCATTGGTCTGGGATGGTCTAAGGTCTCCTGCTTGAGCAGGGGGTTGGACTAGAAGACCTCCAAGGTCCCATCCAACTCTGTTATTCTGTATACTACCTTCTTCTGCCGTGCTTCCAACTCACTCGAATTCTTTTTGCTTGCAGGTTTGAATGCAACAACTGTGAGGTTGGAGACCAATGTGGTGTCATCATGCACGGCAGCGCTGTCACATTCTGCGAACCATACGGGCCCAGAGAACTAGTAAGTCTCTCCTAATCTGACTGGTTTATGAGGTCTCGCTCTCTGAATATCCTACCTGGTGGTCAAAACTCCTTTGTCTTACCTTGCTCTTTATGCTGACAGTTTTATAGACACGCTTTCTTTCCTTGGTCCTGAACACGTTTCTCTTTTCCCCCCAAATGTTAAAATTGCTTTTTTCCCCCCACTTTGTGATAGAAATGTTTCCTTTAAATCAGGGGTCTTCAAACCTGGCCCTTTTAGGACTCGTGGACTTCAACTCCCAGAATTCCTGAGCCAGCCACGCTGAGGGGAAAGGGAGAGGTTTCCAAGTTGAGCCATGCTGGCTCAGGAATTCTGGGAGTTGAAGTCCACAAGTCTTAAAGTTGCCAAGGTTGAAGGCCCCTCCCAGAATTCCTCAGCCAGGCACGTTGGCTGAGGAATTCTGGGAGTTGAAGTCCACAAGTCATAAAAGGGCCAAGTTTGAAGGCCCCTCCCAGAATTCCTCAGCCAGGCACGCTGGCTGAGGAATTCTGGGAGTTGAAGTCCACAAGTCATCCCTTGTAAATATATCATTGTTCTTCTGACATGAAAGGTCATAAAATGGGGGCAACTCACTTAGCAACTGTCTCATTTAGCAACATAAATGTTGGGGTCAATTGTGGTCATAACTCAAGGACCACCTGTATAGACCCACATTCATTGAGTTCGCTCAGCATATGCAACAGGCTTTGAGTTAAACCAAGGAAGTGGAACTTTGGTGAATATATTAAATGAAGGAACAGTAGTAAAATGATTGTATTTTCCCATCCAAGGTTATTGCAGAACTGGAAATACATTAGCAGAGGCAGTTTTAGTGGCTTGGGTTGACATCTCCTGTTAATTCATAGCAGTCAGCTGGGAGGGGAGGACCACGGTGTAATGATTTGCATTCAATATTTAATATCCTGGTTCTTCTAAATTAAAATATCTCAGAAAATGTTCCATCCTAGATGAAATGGACAATAATTCTTAAATTGGGTCCGTGACAGTGCCAGGATTTGCCTCCTGGCCAAATTTTTGAAGAGCAAAAATTATACTGACTTATTTCCTTGCTCGTGTTCTCAATGATCCATGGTTTAATAGTCTCTCCATAATATTGGTTGGTTTCATTTTATGTGACATTTTTAACCTTGTACGGCACTTTTTTTTTTCTGCATTGCAATACCTAAATATAATCTCCTTTCCTTCGGGTTTTTTTTTTAAAAATAAACCAGTTTGCCTTAATGTCACTTCATAAGTGCTTCCTCACAATAAGTATTTCTTACTATTCTTCTTCTTGTGCCATATCTGTTATTGGACGTTGGCAATCATGTTGGCGATCCTGTTTTTATCAGCAGCTGCACGAAAAAGGGCTGCTGAGTTTTGTCCAAACCAGTCCCTTAGATTTTGAAGCCATGATGTTCTTCTTCTGCCTGGACCTCGTTTGCCTTCAATCTTTCCCTGGATGATTCAATGGAGCATGCCGTATTTTTTCTGGGCGTCGCGTCACATGTCCGAAATAGTCTAATTTTCGTTTTTTAATTGTTTTGATGATTTCCCTTGGCTTTCCCAGGCGGCTTATCACCTCATTTCTGATCTTGTCAACCCAGCTTCTACGTAACAGCCGCCTGTAAATCCACATTTCAAATGCTTCTAGTCTCTCCAGGTGGCCTTCTGTCAGAGACCAACTCTCTACTCCATACATACACACATACACAAATTATATGAATTTGTTAGAAATTGTTTGTAGGAAATTCTAGCAAGGAGATGGTTTTGGACCCATGGAGTGACGGTACTCATGTTTCCTTATCTGCTCATGAAGATGCCCCAGTAATCATTACTTTGTTGCATCTTCATGATGTTGCTTTAGGTCTTATCTAATTCATACATGAGTGTCGAGTGCGAAAAACCAGGTCCACAAGTGAAGGTCCAGTTAAAACGATTTATTGCTAAACACCTATGCGCGGGAATCTTCTCAACTAACAGCCATTGCTTGGGGTTAGCTAAGTCTCAAAGTAATTCAAGGGAACTTGGACTTGGTTCATTTGTGGCGATGTAAGGATTCTAGGCTGATCCCTCTTTTGACTCCACCCTCAGATTTTGCCACTTCTCCTACAACGAGGCAGCGTAAACCTTTTTTTGAGTGGTGGTGGGGGGTTTCTTTGAGTCAATATTGACTCCTGGTAATATAACTACCTGGGCTGGTCCCTTAGCATTTCAGAAGTGGTTTGCCTTGGCCTGCTTCCTAGGGCTGAGAGAGTGACTGGCTCAGAAGTCCCCAACCTGGATGATGCAATAATAGGAATGACTCAGCAGGTGTGTGTGTCCCTTTAAGAGTCTGAGTATAAAAGGGAAGTTTTTTGCTGGAGTCTTTCTCTCTTGTCCATTTGACTGCTGTAACTGCTGTATATTGGAGTTTGCTGTTTCACCACGTGTATGCATTTTGTTTCTAGTGTAGATTTGTAGATAGTGTGTGGTAAACCACCATTTAAATACAAACCACTGTGTACTGTATTTACTCCTGGGTTTCCTCAGCGCAATAAGACTGTGCATGCTGTGACAAAATTTCTCTTCGTCCAACACTGAAAGACAGAAAAGACCGTATTCTAGTGAGGGAAGAAGAACTCCGTGAACATAAGGGAGGAATAAGTGTCTAAGTGCCGTTAGAGATTGAAATCCCTAATTGATTTTCTCCAAGCTGCTCAGTGACAGTTGGGGAATTTCTAAGCATTTGCTTCTGGCTATAAATTCACTTTCAGGCTAAGTTCCAGGCAGGGCTTCGTGGCTCTAAAAAAGTCAATAGGGAATAAGTCGTAAATGTCTAGAACTGCAGCTCCTGTTCTTTTGTAGTTGTGAAGGTATCAAGGTTCTCCAACCTTGGCAACTTTAAAGACTTGTGGACGTCAATTCCCAGAATTCCCATGCTGGCTGAGGAATTCTGGGAATTAAGGTCCACAAGTCTTAAAAATTGCCAAGGTTGGAGACCCCTGGATTATATTTAACAATTTTGTAATCTCACCAAAGACTCTGTAGGCTGAAGTGTTTCTGAGATGGTTCTCCTTGAGTTCCTCCTTCCTTGGACCTTGATGTCCACAGGGTCACAGAGCAACATATAAATTGATGCAGCAAATGAAAGTCCCATAGTCAGTGAACAGAGTTGGATCTGCGATAGCTTGTTTACAGAGAATAGGTCTCGCGATACGGCTGCACATGTGACCCGTCCTTTCTTCATCAGTAATTAAAGTNATTAAAGTTATTTCTATGTTTTAAAACTGGTGTGATAAAACAGTCATTGCCAAAAGGTTGAGGGAAGACACAATGTCAGGCCCAGCAAAATCCAATCCCGTACAACTCTTTATTTGCTTACAGTTGATAGTCAGAATCTTCTGAGACTAACCCTATATTCTCCTAACCTGCTAAATATTGTATATCCTGGGAGATTCTAGAACAAACTTGGCCCTTTTATGACTTGTGGACTTCAACTCCCAGAATTCCTCAGCCAGGCACACACTTAATTCCCTGACCAAGGCCTTTAAGATCTGTGGACTTCCAGAATTCCTCAGCCAGGCCCACTGGCTGAGGAACTCTGAGAGTTGAAGTCCACAAGTCATAAAAGGGCCAAGTTTGAAGACCCCTGACCAAGGCCTTTACGATCTGTGGACTTCAACTCCCAGAATTCCTCAGCCAGGCCTGCTGGCTGAGGAATTCTGGGAGTTGAAGTCCACAAGTCATAAAAGGGCCAAGTCTGAAGACCCCTGTTCTAGAATGTAACTGTCTTGAACTATCTTGAAGGGTTAACAACAGGATACTGGACTAAGGGATAAAGTTTCCAGTTTTATGTTCCATAAAAGTTTAGCACCTAATGAATTTGGTGGGTCAATTCAACAATTCTCTCCCCCCCCCCTTTTTTTTTTCTTCTGTAGATTACCAATGACCTTAACACGACAACGGCATCCGTGCTCCAGTTTTCAATAGGTGAGTTTTTGCGATGACTTTAATTAAAAGGCAAGAGAAATGCAACTCAAGTTTATTTCATGGTTTTATGGTATTTTTGTATTTGTACAAAATACAAGAATAGAATAGAATAGAATAGAATAGAATAGAATAGAATAGAATAGAATAGAATAGAATAGAATAAGGAATAGAATAGAATAAGAAATAGAATAGAATAGAATAGAATAGAATAGAATAAGAAATAGAATAGAATAGAATAATGAAAGAATAGAATAGAATAGAATAGAATAGAATAGAATAGAATAGAATAGAATAGAATAGAATAATGAAAGAATAGAATAGAATAGAATAGAATAGAATAGAATAGAATAGAATAGAATAACAGAGTTGGTAGAGGTCTTGGAGATCTTCTAGTCCAACCCCCAGCTCAGGCAAGAGACCCTATAACATTTCAGACAAATATTTGTCCAATCTCTTCTGGGAAACGTCCAGTGATGGAGCACCCACAACTTCTGGAGGCAGGTTGTTCCACTGATTAATTGTCCTCACTGTCAGGAAGTTTCTCCTTAGTTCTAGGTTGCTTCTCTCCTTGATTAGTTTCCATCCGTTGCTTCTTGTCCTGCCTTCAGGTGCTTTGGAGAATAGCTTGACTCCCTCTTTGTGGCACCTCCTCAAATATTGGAACATGGCTATCATCAACACAAATAGGAAAAAAAACAGTTTTTGAGCAAATGTTTTGATTGTCTGTGGGAAATTAACCATTTGACTGTCGAGATAACTCAAGAATGAAGAAGCAATGTGGATGCGGAATTCTAGAAATGTACTTGTAAATTAAATTCTCATTTTTAACTGCCAATTATTCCAGCTGAGTGTTTCTCAGTGGGATTGTGAGTCTACAGTGGAGAAATTTATTGGAAATGAACACGATCAGATTAAGCCCCTACTTTGAATTAAATGTAAGATTCAGAAGGTCCCAGGAATGCATTTTACAGTTGTGTTTTACTTTGATTTGTTTTATTAGTGTTTTTAAAATAAGGTCTCAGGTAAATAATAGCTGTGGCCTTTTAGCTAAGCTGTTACTTCCATAGTGGGTTCTACTGCTTATTTTTCTTGTTTCCATAATAACCAGCTGACAACAGCGATCTAACTGGGTTTTTTATTTTTTATTATTTTTGCGTTGATATATATATATATTATATATATTGATATTATATATATATTGCACAGTCAGTACATCTGTACAGTCCTATAAAAATTCTACTCAAGCTGAGTCCTATAAAAATTCTACTCAAGAAATAACTTCTATCAAAACCTATAGCCTTGCACTTAGCTGTTCCTACCTGAAGCAACTGTAAATCTGTTGAATTGTCCAAGAACACAAGTAACAAAAGGATTGTGTTAATTTATAGCCAGGAGCACATTCCACAGAGTTCTCATAATGCAGTCAAGATAAATGAAAGCAGAAAGGAGTCCAAATCTCGTAAATTTATTTACTATTACATCTCTACCTTGCATTGTTCCATAGATTTCAGAGCAGTAAAATAAAACAAGGCAAGGCAAGGCAAGGCAGGGCAGGGCAGGGCAGGGCAGGGCAACCCAACCCAACCCAACCCAACCCAACCCAACCCAACCCAGAATTTTTGGGGAACGCTGGTCTAGAAGCAAGTACTTGGAGTCAACGTGACTGATCATCTGTTCTTTAGCTCTGTCGCGTGCTGTCTACTCGTCAAAGAATCTAACACTCTTTCTCTTGTGATAGCAATAGATTGTTTGTTTGAAACCCATGGGCAACAGCTGAATTCGCCACCGTCTCCCCCTTTCCCTCCCCTCCCCACACCGTTCAGCTCTTTCACTGCCCAAATGCCCAATGTGAATCAAGTAATCTGATTTGGAGAAAACGGATAACGGTAAAGGATTGAACAGTGAGAAAATGGCCCATATTGCCTCTTAACTCCAAAAGCTTCTTAGAGGCTGGATTTGAAAGGATAACTTCCCCGAAACAATTTTATGAAATGTGTTTTGGGTGCTCTTTCAAGGATGAATATCAACAGGCTATGTTGCTGTTGTTCCCTGATATTGGATAGAGGTGGTGATGAGCTATTTCTGTTAATTAATTTGGATGCACTTGCTATATATGAAATCATTAAGCTTAAAGGACAAGTAGAGGCAGTTTCTATAATTATGATGACCCTTCCTTCTTTCCTTCCTTCCTTCTTTCCTTCCTCCCTCCCTCCCTCCTCTTCCTTCCTTCTTTCCTCCCCTTCCTTCCTTCCTCCCCTTCCTTCCCTCCTTCCTTCTTTCCTTTCCTCCTCCCTCCCCTTCCTTCTCTCCCTCCTTCCTTTCTTCCTCCCCTTCCTTCCTTCCTTCCTTCCTTTCCTTCCTTCCTCCCTCCCTCCCTCCTCTTCCTTCTTTCCTCCCCTTCCTTCCTCCCCTTCCTTCCTTCCTTCCTTTCTTCCTCCCCTTTCTTCTCTCCTTCCTTCCTTCCTTCCTTCCTCCCCTTCCTTCCTTCTTTCCTCCCCTTCCTTCCTTCCTTTTTCCCCTTCCTTTCCTCCCCTTCCTTCCTTCCTTCCTTCCTTCTCTCCCTCCTTCCTTCCTTCCTCCCCTTCCTTCCTTCCTTCCTTCCTTCCTTCTTTACTCCCCTTCCTTCTTTCCTTCCTTCCTTCCTTGTTTACTCTCCTTCCTTCCTTCCTTCCTTTCCTCCTCCCTCCCCTTCCTTCCTTCTCTCCCTCCTTCCTTCCTTCCTCCCCTTCCTTCCTTCCTTTTTCCCCTTCCTTCCTTCTTTCCTCCCCTTCCTTCCTTCCTTCCTTCCTTCTTTCCTCCCCTT
>NW_015389136.1:12783-49564 GCF_001527695.2 Protobothrops mucrosquamatus | reverse complement strand
TCTTTACTCCCCTTCCTTCCTTCCTTTTTCCCCTTCCTTCCTTCTTTCCTCCCCTTCCTTCCTTCCTTCCTTCCTTCTTTCCTCCCCTTCCTTCCTTCCTTCCTTCCTTCTTTCCTCCCCTTCCTTCCTTCCTTCCTTCCTTCCTCCCCTTCCTTCCTTCCTTCCTTCCCAAATCCAGAATGGAGATTCCACCTTGAGTTAATGTCGGATAAATCCACACCTCCCTTTTTACAGAGGCCTCTATGTTCAGAACTGCTATCCTGTGCAATGGGATTCCTCCTAATTAAGATATTTAAAAGTAGGACCTTTGGGAACTTCCCAGCCAAAAATTTTAATTGCACAGTTTAGGATTGAAATAAGTCACCCGAGAGCTCTAAAGCTTAGCTGCCGTGGAATATTAGCACGGTTCATTAGCTAAATCATCTTTGCTTTACACTCTGTAAAAACAAAGTGCTTCCCTTAGTTCTCGTCCTCACCTTCCCCAAGCATGATAAAGGATGGAGTAAGGACTGAGTTGAAGACATTACTAAGGACAGAACAGGTAGACGTAAGAGAAGAGGGTAAAAATGTTCCACCAGTTGGATATAAACTCTTTCAATGTAGAGGCGTTTTTGTTGGCAGACAATTATAAGGCAGTTTTCTGCACGGATCTGTGGTTTGTAGAGATACACACAGGTCTGCAATTCACAGGAGCAGTTTCAGTCTTTAGGATTTAGAAAACGGGGGGAATAAGATACAGGTAGTCCTGGACTTAGGACCACAACCGAGCCCCAAATTTTTGTTGCTAAGCAAAACGTTTGTTAAGTGAATGTGGCTTCCCCATTGACTTTGCTCGTCAGAAAGTCACAAAAAGGGGTCACGTGACCCCGGGACGCTGCAACTGTCATAAATACATGCCAGTTGCCAAGTGTCCAATTTTTATCACATGACCATAGGGATGCTGCAATGGTTGTATGTAAGAAACAGTCGTAAGTCCTTTTTTCAGTGTCTTTGTAGCTTTGAAGAGCAATTCTCTTCTATTTCTATTTCTCTTCTATTCTGTATTTCTATTCTCTTCTCTTCTCTTCTATTCTATTCTATTCTATTCTGTATTTCTATTCTATTCTATTCTGTATTTCTATTCTATTCTCTTCTCTTCTCTTCTCTTCTATTCTGTATTTCTATTCTATTCTATTCTATTCTCTTCTATTCTATTCTGTATTTCTATTCTATTCTATTCTATTCTATTCTATTCTATTCTATTCTATTCTATTCCGTATTTCTATTCTATTCTATTCTATTCTATTCTATTCTATTCTATTCTATTCTATTCTATTCCGTATTTCTATTCTATTCTATTCTATTCTATTCTATTCTATTCTATTCTATTCTATTCCATATATTCTGTTCTGTTCTGTTCTGGATTAAGCAATGTGGTTTATGAAACCTCAGATGATATAATTGCAGGATTTTACAGGTATTTGTGGCAAAACTCCAAAATATCATTTCCCCACTGAAGTTATCCTTGTTCAACAAGACCAGTGTGTGCCAGAATTTAGTTATCTAAACTCCCGAGAAGGCAACTTTCTCTAGTTATTCTGAGAAGTTTATACAATTGCTTTCTAAAATCAGTTCCTTTACAGATGAATGCTGCCAGAACAAGACAAATGATCAATTTTTAAACAATTTTACTGCCCAGTAGTCCAGTACACAGCAAGCTACTAAGTTTGGAAAGATGTGTTTAGGGTTTTGATTTCCTGTGTATTCGAAATGTATATATGACAACAGATGCCGTCCAATTAAAGAGATGTTCGCCAATAAACAAAAAACGGTATATAAAATGTTTTTCATTTCATTTGTTTTTAATACTAGAAGAAGCTAACAGCTGTGTCAGAAAAAAATATATAGGTTAGTGGCAGTTGTTAGTCAAATTATTTTTGAGAGCTTAATTGGGAATGCAATGTACCCGTGTTGATGCAACATTAATTAATCGCCATGCCATTGTTTCGTTAGCTGCACAAAGATGTTAAGGCATATTGTACAAGCTGGCAAAGAGGTGGAATATTTTATTTTTAACTTCATTAAAATTCTCTTTTTTAAATCACACGATAAATATGGATGGGAAACAAAGAAAAAAAAAGGTGTTATAACACTTTCTGGTGTCTTTCCAGAGATTTATTTTTAGATCTAGAAATAATTGCTAGAATTAAGCAAAAGTTATTTCTTTACATCTCTGCTATTTTGCAACCAATTCACTGAATATTTTCTATTGAACATAATAACAGGCACCTTTAGGCTATAAGGCACAATCAACAGATATTTCAAAAACAAGGACCTTCTCATATCTTTTTTTAATATTGCCGTGGAAATTATTTGGAGTGACTAAGTATAGTATTAGGAGCATTATTTTTATGATGCCCGTGCTCTTGTTTGTCTTAAAGCTTAATTGGGAAATGTTAGAATACAGATTCTGTTGTGTTTGGCAAAATGCTCATATCCTTTCTCTACTATGTTACGTAGAATATTACGAATCTGGCCTCTTTCTCTGCCGCATATATTGCGATAGGGAATCACACAGCATCGCATTTGCTGTGATTCCAAACGAAAATTACGCCTGCTGTAATCCAGCATAGACTTTTTATGGGGTTAGGGGAAAACCTTGGGGAAAAAACAGGTCCTCCAGCAAAGATACAAAGCATTCCTTTTTTTTTTTTTTGAAAAGTTGAATTAACTGTATATCCTGTACAAGGTTTATAGGGCTGCTTTGGGAGGTGTGTGGGCTGTCTCTAATTGCGCAGTCCCATCCCAGGGGAAGCTGGGATCTTTTTTTAATGGAAAATTTAAATTCATCTAATATATGTTGACAGTGGAATCACCATCTGGTCTAACTCCTTGACCTAGAGGACAAAGAGGTCATATTTCTTTTCTGATTACAGTATGTGGAGAGGTTACTTTGATTCTTTCAGAATGCAGAATTTTTCCTAGTAGAATTCTCCTGATTGATAAGCCAACTTTCCGAAGGAGACATTTTGTCTGCTTAATAAGGGGTGACGTGATAGCAGTCTTCCAATATCTCAGGGGCTGGCCCAAAGAAGAGGGGGGGTCAACTTATTCTCCAAAGCACCTGAAGGCAGGACAAGAAGCAATGGGTGGAAACTCATCAAGGAGAGAAGCAACCTAGAATATAAGGAGAAATTTCCTGACAGTGAGAACAATTAATCAGTGGAACAACCTGCCTCCAGAAGTTGTGTGTGCTCCATCACTGGAAGTTTTTAAGAAGAGACTGGAGAGCCATTTGTCTGAAATAGTATAGGGTTTCCTGCCTGAGCTGAGGGTTAGACTAGAAGACCTCCAAGGTCCCTTCCAACTTCTTCTCCTTCTCCTTCTCCTTCTCCTTCTCCTTCTCCTTCTTCTTCTTCTTCTTCATCATCATCATCATCATCATTATTATTATTATTATTTTGTGAACTCTAAAGCTTCCACTTTCCATTATCTATTCAAGATGGAACAGTGATTAATATTTATATGTTATTTACATGTAAGGGTGTAGGTTTATACATATGTTGTATATAGCAGGTTTAAATGTGTGTTATGTAGGGCTTTTTTGGTCATAGAACGCCCAGAACGGAGTTCCGGCATCTTTTTGGGATGGAATCTTGTAGGGTAGGCAAGGCGGGTTGTATGACATGTGTGAGTTCTGGCACCTTTTGTTTTTACAAAAGAAGCACTGGTGTTATGTATGTGTACACTTTGAGAGCAAGCAACTAAATTTCATTTTTAATGTGTGCCAATGTGCCCACAGTTAAAAAAAAGACAATAAAGGTTATCTTATCTTATCTAATTGGAAAAGGCTGCTGAAGAGGCATCGCTACCTCTATTGATGGAAGTCTTGATCGAATCATAAACTGAGCAGGTTGTTGGAAGTAAAAGAATCTGGAACTTGAGAGTAAAAAGCATACTGAGAGAGATGGAAATTTAATAATAATAATAATAATCTTTATGGATTAGCCCGTGGGCCATATCAAGGTGCAGCGTTCCAAAGACACGTTATACTAAAATGCAGTAAAAAAAACAATTTAGAACGGAATTAGTTAAAATATAATTTAGGATAAAACAGAAATAAAATACAGTTTAAAATGAAATTGGGATAAAGTACATTTTTAAAATGAAATTAGAATCAAATACGGCAATTGGACGGAAGTTTGAAATTCAGTTTATCGCGGGGCGGCGGAAATCAGCCAACATGACATTAAATCAAACCGGAACAGAAGCCGAGTAGAAAAATGGGGCTTTATAAATACATCCGAAGAACTCCGTGGCACGGATAGGATTCGGCCGCCCTGAGTCCTACGAGGAGAAGGGCGGGATATAAATCCAAATAATAAATAAATAAATAAATAAATAAATTCTTGATCCTCAAAGCTGTTATTCTGACTCTTTGATGGCACGAATGAAAGCATATTCTATCGATGGCTGTTTATTATGGCGACCTGCAGCACTGCTTCAAATTTTTTTTCAGCCCTCGTGTGAGACTGGCTTTTAATTTTGATTATTTATTGACTGGGGGGGGGGAACCACTCAGTTCATCAACTGGGATTAGAGCATTACAGGCCTGGCTGCTCAAGAATCTCTGAGGTGATCGGGTGCCCCCGGGTGCTCGTTATGGAATAATAGCCTAATTAAAAGGGATTGGCGTGGAAGAAATAACATGTCCGAGCACGGTCTCCGGTCTCCCAGGGCAAAGCGTTGAGAGTACGCACTCAAGCATGGATTCTGGTATCAATCTCGTAATCATTACAACGTGCAAGGAAGAGACTAAACCAGGGGTAGGCCACCTTGGCTCTTTTATGACTCGTGGACTTCAACTCCCAGAATTCCTGAGCCAGGCACGCTGAGGGGAAAGGGAGAGGTTTCCAAGCTGAGCCATGCTGGCTCAGGAATTCTGGGAGTTGAAGTCCACGAGTCTTAAAGTTGCCAAGGTTGAGGACCCCTGATATAGGGCAGGGGTGGGGAACCTTGGTTCTTTTATGACTCGTGGACTTCAACTCCCAGAATTCCTCAGCCAGCCATGCTGAGGGGAAAGGGAGAGGTTTCCAAGCTGAGCCATGCTGGCTCAGGAATTCTGGGAGTTGAAGTCCACGAGTCATAAAAGAGCCAAGGTTGCCTATCCCTGGACTAAACAATCAGGAACAATCAGGAACCTGGTTCCCAGCATTCCGGGGCTTATTAAAGGTGAGTCCAGTTTTGGTCTACTAGTTTTGGTCACCACGATGTAAAAAAGAGGTTGAGACTCTAGAAAGAGTGCAGAGAAGAGCAACAAAGATGATCAGGGGACTGGAGGCTAAAACATACAAGGAACGGTTGCAGGAATTGAGTATGTCTAGTTTAATGAAGAGAAGGACGAGGGGGGACATGATAGCAGTGTTCCAATATCTCAGGGGCTGCCCCAAAGAGGAGGCAGTCAAGCTATTCTCCAAAGCCCCTGAAGGCAGGACAAGAAGCAACGGATGGGAACTCATCAAGGAGAGAAGCAACCTAGAACTAAGGAGAAACTTCCTGACAGTTAGAACAATTAATCAGTGGAACAACTTGCCTCCAGAAGCGGTGAATGCTCCAACATGGAATTTTTAAAGAAGAAACTGGATAACCATTTGTCTGAAATGGTCTAGGGTTTCTTGCCTGAGCAGGGGGTTGGACTAGATGATCTCCAAGGTCCCTTCCAACTCCTGTTCTATTCTATTCTATTCTATTCTATTCCATTCCATTCCACTCCACTCCACTCCACTCCACTCCACTCTAACTGCTTTGCTTATTGACAGAGGTTCTGCTGCCAATGACGGTCATAATCAGGGACTACCTATGTAACTAAGATCGTCCAACGGTGATGAGGTCGGTCTTTCCTTTATGCTTTAGGGACCCCTGTCACGTATCGCAGTTTTTCACTGTGGCGAGTATGGCGCGTGGCACTTCCTTTTTGCTACACTATTCCTTGTGTGTGCATTTTGAGTAGGGAGTGTTTAGTAATTTATTATACCCTCTCCTGGGAAATCTACCACAGATTATGCTGCTCTGCTGTGATTTATCTCCCCTAAGTTATTCCTAACTCAGGGAGCATGCATTATTGTGCTTTTTCCGGCCAACAACAGAGCAAAACTCGCCATCCATCAAAAAAGCAAAATTGAAATATGGAAAATTAAGAATGGTGGCAAGGACTCTCTCAGAAGAGAATGTCAAAAGGATAATGTATCACTTAACCGGGCTATAAATATTTCTGTTGTTATTGTTCTCCGTAGGGTCAGGGACATGCCGCTTTAGTTACTCCGATCCAGACATAATTGTCTCCTATTCGAAGAATAATTCAGAAGACTGGATTCAGCTGGAGAAAATTAGGTTGGTTATAACTCTTCCTCAGCGCTGTTTTTCCCTGAAATGTTTTACAAAAGTTGGCTGTGGGATGTTCTATTTCACGGTTGCAGTTTTGCTTGTTTTTTTTTTTTTTAAGAGGCACGTCGTCTGTAATTTCTAGTGGTAAATTTAAAACAATGCCTCTAAAATAATAAAAATAGAGATTTGAATTCTTTAGAAGCCTGTATTAGAGGGGACATTTTAGAGAGAGGCCAAAATAGTTTTAATAATAATAATAATAATAATGATGATGATGATGATGATGATGATGATGATGATGATGATGATGATGATGATGATGATGATGATGTTGGAAGGGACCTTGGAGGTCATCGAGTTCAACCCCCTGCTCAGGCAGGAGAATCAAACAAGTTATAAATATGCTGAATGAATGAATGAATGAATGAATGAATGAACGAACGAACAGATTAATTAAATGGGGAGACTAGGTTTTAATTACAAATAAATTTTGTCACGGTAATGATTGAGAAACTAACCAGCTTGTATAATGTGAGATGTGTGATGTAATGATGGGAATGACTCAGCAAGGTCTGTGTCCCTTTAAGAGCCTTTTTATAACAGGGAAGGCTCTGCTGCTCTGTTCTCTCTCTTCTGTTTCCTGCTGTAACTGTGGTCTGTTGGATCCTGCTGTATGAGCACGTGTATGTATTTTGCTCCTAGTGTGCATTGTAGCTAGTGTAAGATAAACCACCATTTAATATAGACCACTGTTTACTGTGTTTACTCCTGTATTATGTACTCCTGTTATCTCGTGGCATAAGAAAGTACATGCTCTGACAAATTTCACTTCTCCAATTCTCTGCCTTTATTTTGCAAAGAAGAAATTTTGCAAAGAAGACCAAATCAATCTTTCTATTCTTCTAGATCAGGGATAGGCAATCTCGGCACTTTTAGGACTCATGGACCTCAATTCCCAGAATTCCTGAGTCAGCATAGCTGACTCAGGAATTCTGGGAGTTGAAGTCCATGAGTCCTAAAAGAGCCGAGGTTGCCTACCCCTGTTCTAGATAGTCTAACAAGAGAATTGTGATAACATGGATAGTTCAGATAGTCCTGTAGTATCTCGCGAGTCCCATAGAAATCAAATGGGCTGTCACAGCTCCAGTGCCGAACAATGAAGTGGAACAGGGTGAAGAAACAGCCAGTCCTACAGTGGTGGTTTGCTGTCTGAGAAACCCACGTTTCTGCCACGATCATGGCTTCTCGGGCTCAAAGGAGGAAGAGCAATTTTTTTTGTTCTTTCCCCAACTTTTGCTTGAATCTAAGCCAGGCTCTTCAAATTTGGCAACTTTAAGAACTTGTGGACTTCAACTCCCAGAATTCCTCAGCCAGCCTGGGAATTCTATGGGACTCGCCAGATTCTTCCTTGCAGAATTTAGCCCAGGTCAAGCTTTCATAGTTCTAAGGTAAATGCAAGTAGTCCTCAACGTACAACTCTTTGTATAACGACCGTTTGAAGTTACAACGGCATGGGGAAAAGTGACCCGTGATCGTTGTTCACACTGACACCGTTGTGGCATTCCCACGGTCATGTGATCCAAAACTGGACACTTGCCAACTGGCATGATCCTATGCTGTGTCCCTTTTGCCATTAACTCCGGAATCAGAATAACAGAGTTGGAAGGGACCTTGTAGGTCAGACATGTCAAACACAAGGCCTGGGGGCCGGATGTGGCCCGCAACGTGGTTTCATGCGGCCTGTGAAGCCATCCTGGAAACAATGAAGGAACGGCCCCTGCTGCCTTGACCCTGGCCTAGGCGGGCCGGAGGGAGCCAATGTACAATTTTGTGGTGGCCATCTATGCTGAAACGCATTCAGTCTTAGCTCCACAAGGCCGTCT
This sequence comes from Protobothrops mucrosquamatus, assembly GCF_001527695.2. NCBI lineage: Eukaryota > Metazoa > Chordata > Lepidosauria > Squamata > Viperidae > Protobothrops > Protobothrops mucrosquamatus. The sequence goes on along the minus strand of NW_015389136.1, from coordinate 41,318 downwards.
GGAAACAGCGAGGAACCGGCCCCTGCCGCATCGGCCCCGTCCCCTGGGTGCATGCTGGGGAGGGGTCACCCTTTGTGAGGAATGAAGAAATGCACCATTGCCTGGAAGTGGCCAGCAAATGGTCCTCGCCTACTTCACATATCCGGCTTGATGGGTTCCGGCAGAGGGGTTTCAGCAGGCAGTGGAGCTCCTCCAGTGGACCATGCCTTGGCACTTGCCCCGGTCCCACCCCCTTCTGCCAGAGACCCTCAGATCTGTCCCACTCCTGCCCAGGCCCCCACAGGCCCCCTTGACGCGAACGATGTAGAGCTGGCCATGCCCACCCAATAGGCCACACCCACCCAGTAGGCCACACCCACCCTGGCCACATCCACCCGCCCCCCCGAGGGCAACCGCAATGCTGATGCGGCCCTCCATGAAATTGAGTTTGACACCCCTGTTGTAGGTCATCTAGTCCAACCCCCTCCCGCCCAACCAGGAGACCCTCTGTCAATGCAAAAGCCAGATTCACTTAACCAGCTGCGCTACTAACTTAACAACTTCAGAGATCCACTTGATCCCTGTGGCGAGAAAGGTCATAAAATGGGGGCAAAACTCACCTAACCGCTGTCTCGCTTAGCGACAGAACTCTTGTGCTCCTAAGTTGAGCACGACTTCCCCGTATAAAATCCTCGGTGTTTCACCAAGTGCTTTTTAGGACGCGGTTTTGCAGCCGAAAATGCGATTTCATTTTAATTTCAGCAAATGTGGCGAGATTAACTCGTTTGCCTAGAGTTGAACGGTTTTGATTGGAAAGGTAGGATTTCTCGATGCAAGCATCAATTATGAACTTTGTTTACTCGCCACGGCTCCGTGAGCAACTCAAAAAAAAAAAATTAACGCTATTCATTTTGCCCACGCGTGTCCTACAGAGCTCCTTCCAACGTCAGCACCATAATACACATCCTGTATCTGCCCGAAGAAGCCAAAGCAGAAAATATTCAATTTCAGTGGAAGCAGGAATATGTACGTGTGGGTGACGTGTACGAATCCTGCTGGGCCCTGGACAATATACTGATCATCAACGCGGCTCACAGACAGATTGTTTTAGAAGACGCCCTGGATCCTGTCGACACCGGAAACTGGCTGTTCTTCCCCGGAGCCACTCTTAAGGTTGGCTTAATTTTGATTTCCAATTTGCAATTAGTTTTGACTCCGTGAAGCATTTGATTTCTCTCCCGAGAAATAAACCCTGCTTGAGATGAAACTCAAAAAAAAAAAAGGAGAGATGTCTCCTCTAGTTATTTCATTTTTACACACATACACACACCCCGTCCCCACGCAGCGTAGCTTTGCTTGTTGCGCGTGGGATTATCCAATGGAAATTTAATCTGTCGAAGAACACGCAAGCCCATCTGTGTAGCAGAGCAGGAAAGAATTATTAAATTGTAGGCCTTTTTCTAAATATTCTTCTCTGCTCCCTAACAAAAAGGGTGTTCGTTGTGGGTGTCCCGTTCCGTTTTCATAAGATGTCACAATCAGGCTGTGGTGTTTATTATTGCACTTAATTAATAAGCCTGAGTAGAACTTCAGATCTGATTCTAACAAGGTGTTTCAGAGCACATGGGATCATGAAGTTAACAGTTAACAGTGCCTTTCTCCCCCCCCCTCTACCCACATTGTTCTATGGAGCAATCTCTCTTAATGGAATATACATGTATAATCGGCGACCCTTTACGTTGTTTAATTGGTTTACTCTTGCTCCACAGTTGCGTGCATCTCTGATTAAGGCTTACGTCAAAAGTGGGTGAATTAGAGATTAGATATGTACTGAAGTTCTCATAAAAGGCTTGTCAATATTCCCTTTCAAAACCAGCAGTGTGTGAAGTATCTATCCATCAGGACAGTGCATTAGTTGATTAATCTTTCATTTCTCCCTCCCTCCCTCCCTCCCTCCCTCTCTCTCTCTCTCTCTCTCTCCTTTCTTTTTTTCTCTTTCTCCCTCTCTCTTTCTCTCTCTCTCTTTCTCCCTCTCCTCTCTCTTTCTCTCTTTCTCTCTCTTTCTCTTTCTCTCTTTTTTCTTTCTCTCTCTCTCTTTCTCTCTCTCTTTCTTTTTTCTTTCTCTCTCTCTTTCTCCCTCTTTCTCTTTTTTTCTCTCTTTCTCTCTCTCCTCTCTCTCTCTTCTTTCTTTTTTCTCTTTCTCCCTCTCTTCCTCTCTCTCTCTCTTTCTCCCTCTCCTCTCTCTTTCTCTCTTTCTCTCTTTCTCTTTCTCTTTCTCTTTCTCTCTCTTTTCTTTCTCTCTCTCTCTCTCTTTCTCTCTTTCTTTTTTCTTTCTCTCTCTCTTTCTCCCTCTTTCTCTTTCTCTCTCTCTTTCTCTCTCTCCTCTCTCTCTTCTTTCTTTTTTCTCTTTCTCCCTCTCTCTTTCTCTCTCTCTCTTTCTCCCTCTCCTCTCTTTCTCTCTCTCTCTTCTCTTTCTCTCTCTCTCTCTCTCTTTCTCTCTTTCTCTTTCTCTCTTTTTTCTTTCTCTTTCTTTCTCTTTCTCTCTTTTTCTCTCTCCTCTCTCTCTCTTTCTCTTTCTCTCTTTCTCTTTCTCTCTCTCTCTTTCTCTCTCTCCCCCCTCTCCATAGAGTTTTAGAAAGTAAATTCTATTTGTCAGCCTAATCCCCATCTGACATTTATTCCCATTACGCTTCATGTCACTTGGAGCTAGGCATATGTTTTTGAAAATAGAAACCATATAGTCTAATATTATTATATAATATAACATATATTATATTTCTAACCATGAAAACCAGCTCAGTGACCTTGGGCCCCTCTCTCTCAGTCCAACCCACCTCAGGGTTATTATGGGGAAAATAAGAGAAATGTTTGATATCTTTGTCACCTTGAGTTAACAGAACAGATAACAGAATAGCAAAGTCGGAAGGGACCTTGGAGGTCATCCAGTCCAACCCCCTGCTCAAGCAGGAAACCCTACACCCTTTCAGACAAATGGTTGTCCAATCTCTTCTTAAAAACCTCCAGTGTTGGAGCGTTCACAACTTCTGTGACAAGTTTATTTGCCAAAATAATAAAGGCAGCATGTGAACAAAATAAATAAATAAACATAGTTATTTTATTCTGATAGTAGCGTTCTGTAATGCAAGGATTCTATTATCTTTCCTAAGGAAAAATAAACTTATATAAAGCTGCAAAATGGATTAAATCTTTGGATGGCTATTTCTCAAGGGCTTACGAATTTATACTCAGCTCCTGATGACTAAATAAACATCTTGGGTTTTGATTGTTTTGATTTTTATTTTTTTGAAAAGTGATTTGCCAATGGGATGATCTTCTGGGATTTCGTAATAATTGCCTGTTCAAATATGAATTGGATCTGCTTAACTGTTCAAAATCAGCCAATGTTAACTAGTTATTAGCTATCACAACTTCCCTTCTATATATCAGTCAAAAGTAATTAAACCTTTCATCTTTGCTCAATAAAGAGCAGCTTTAACCCTAGTTATATGTTCCTTTTAATTATGAAAAAGCCTGAATTATTCGCTTTGTATTTCAACCTTGCAACCCATTTAATTTTTTTTTTAAAAAAACAGCAATTACTGTTAAATATATAACTGTAAATGCATTAAGGTGTATCAAAGTTACAACTCTCCATCAATCTGCAATCAGATTTACAGTGCAATATTATAATTATAATTCAGGAATTATTCCTTGCTTTCAGCAGGGTAATTTACAAATAGGTGGATTTCGAATTGCAGTCTTAAAATAAAAAGAGGGCGCGGGAATTATAATGTGTTCCTAGCAATGCAAAATATTGAATTCATGTTTGTGCACACAATAATCTTTTTAATTCATATTTTTCCATCTTCGTTTTTCTCTCCTATTTAATCAGCTTGCAGGGCATAGGTTTTAATTAAAAACCTCTCTAAGAACGATCAGAAGGGGTAAAAACAATCATTTAATATACGACAGCGATTATAAACTTGAGTGCCATTGAAGCATGCCACTTGGTTTGTTGAAAATAATAGTCTTAACTTGCATTTTGAAAAGGCACTTTCTGTAGTTGATGTAACCAGTCTGGCTGGCTTTTTTTTTTTTTTAAATTTCTTTTCCAGCTGGGTGGGTGAATGACAACTTCTTAATGGAGAAAATTGATGACTCTCCATTAAAGTAAAGGCATAAGTGCCCTGAGCAGATTTCTTTCCATTCCGACACCAGCCTGTTGCAAACTGACATGGCCCACATGCTGGACCTGCTCATGCCAAAATAACCTGAGTTGTTTCTTTAAAAAAAAAAAAATCTTTGTGAAGCTCTGATTGTCTGAAAGAATATTCATGTCCCTTATTTATTTCGCTGACAAATCTTTGGAGAAAAATATGGAGATAAAATTAAATAAGGGTATAGGCAACACCAACCTTCCAGAAGTGGAATGGAGAAGTCATCAAGAAAATTTAAAATGCCTAGACTACTGTCAAATAAATCACCGGAGGCTTTCAAAAAGAGATTGGACAACCATTTGTCTGAAATGGTATAGGGTCTCCTGCTTGAGCAGGGGGTTGGACTAGATGACCTCCAAGGTCCCTTCCAACTCTGTTATTCTACAAATCAGTGTTTCAGGGGTCAATGTGAATGAAAAATAGTTGGGCAGCCCACAGTGAGGATTAAAGATGCAGTATGGTCGTACAGGGAAAGCTACCAGTGTGTGGTTTTTTTTGAAAAAAAATATATATAAAAAGATGGCAGCACAATTAAAGTTCTGCCATTTTTTTATGTGCGTCAAATGCCCTGTGTGTATACCTAATTGTGATTGACAAATATAAGGTTGCCGTGATGAATAGTAACCAAAATAGGACAGACTTTGTAATGTTGCAGGATCCAATCAGGTTTGGTCATTGGGACCCGAGGTTTAGTCTTCCAACTTCTCGGACTCGTCCTTGTGTGTGTGGCTTTTTAGTTGTTGATTAGGTAGATGAAGTCTTTGGCTGTTGTTTCCTTGTGATGCCAAGCCCCAGCCTCCTAAGTGCTTGATAAGCTGGTAGTAAATCAGCGCTCCTGTTGACATACGTAGGGCCCATTTCCCAGGCTTCAATCACTTCCCCGGCTGTTTTTGTACCCGCTCGTCCCACAATCATAGTAGCTACGAAATTGAATGTATGTCCTTTGTAAAGAACATACGGAGGAATGTACGACTTTGTAACGTTAGGTAGAGCTTTGAATGTTCAAACTGTGTTTGAAAAATGATTAATCACTCAAAATTAGGGTGGAAGCCTGCGATGTTGAATCCCTTTGTGAGTTTAGCTTGCGTTATAAGCCACCTGTTCAATAAGACATCTTTTTCCCCGCACAGCTCGCAAACAAAATTGACTTAATAGATTCTTCCCGCGTGTGTTCTTCTGTAGCATAGCTGTCAGTCAGATGGAAATGCCATTTACTTCCACGGAACTGAAGGCAATGAGTTCAATTTTGCCACCACACGTGACGTGGACCTCTCTACGGAAGATGCTCAGGAACAGTGGGCCGAAGAATTTGAGAGCCAGCCGAAAGGGTGAGTGCTAACTCTTCAGATGGGTTGATGTATCTTCAGCCAAACTTTTTTGCTGGTTTTTAGCGACACGGGATAGTAATAAAATCATGGATTTCCCCAAATTTTGAGGGCAAAGGAGAAGGGTTAGTAGCTTCCAAATGATACGTTTTTGAAACTACCCACTTTTTATTTGCAAAAAGCATTGTTGGCATCTTGGTAGAACATGGAGATAAAACCTGTGGAAAAACCCAGAGAAAAATAAATAAATACATACATACATACATACATACATACATACATACATACATACATATATATATATATATGGGGCCCTGATCGTGCTCTCATGACCAAATCACTGAAATTAATATGCCAATGCTTATCCCAGCCATTATTGACACTATATTAATATTGATGCTATTGGCACTCCAAATATAGAACACATATCACGAACCATTAGCTCAGCGGAGGAGAAAGAGATTAGTTCCAGGGCAAAAAATCTCATTTCAATGCCAGCGTGCTGGTTAAGTGGTTTTTATAGTCCATTCAGTTTCCTCTGGAGATCTCAGACATGATTCATGTTTTCCAATGAAGCAAATAAATGATATAAGTAGGACAGTGGAAGTACATACTTACAGCATGGCTGTTGATGTCGCCTGTCCTCTGGCTTCAGATGTGCTTGACAGTAAGAAATTCCTGTGGCTGTGCTTTAGCCTGTTTTGAATTCTTTGTTTGGGATTTCATTTTTCGCTAGTTGTCTGGATGCTGGATATTTTAAATGCTCAAACAGAAGCTACAAGAAGTGAGAATCCAGAAAGGCATCCCTGAGCATCTTTTAATTCAGTCACTTCTTTCGAACGATCTCTTTAGTATTCATGTATCTGCCTTGCCAACTTCTAAAACCACTGTATAACCATCATTACAGACAGTAAGGCTTTCCCAACATTTTAAGGGCAAGTCCATTTACTTCAGCAAATGTCAGCAACTGCAGGCAATTTAATATTCTCCATAAGAGAGCTTATGCACCGGATACAAAATCCTTGTGTGTCCAATCACACTTGATCAATAAAGAATTCTATTCTATTCTATTCTATTCTATTCTATTCTATTCTATTCTATTCTATTCTATTCTATTCCATTGTGTTCTATTCTATTCTATTCTATTCTATTCTATTCTATTTTCTATTCTATTCCATTCCATTCCATTCTGTATTCCATTCCATTCTGTATTCCATTCCATTCTATTCTATTCTACTCTACTCTACTCTACTCTACTCTACTCTACTCTACTCTACTCTACTCTACTCTACTCTACTCTACTCTACTCTACTCTACTCTACTCTACTCTACTCTACTCTACTCTACTCTACTCATTCCATTCCATTCCAGAATATGATTCTGATCATTCTCCACCATTCTCTATGCTGACTAAGGCTGATGGAAGATGCCATCTCAGATATTTAAAAGCTTCTAGACAGCCTTCCTTGGTTAGTATAAAGTAACATTAATTCTTGAACCTATTGATTCAACAACTCCCAAGAATTGTTCACCGTCATTACGATGAATCCTCTAATTCTATGATCACATACTCTTTTTTCCCACAGGATCCCTGCCTCATTCAGTGCCCAGGATGGACGATGTTCAGAGAATGGGTAGCTATTCCGTGTGTCTTCCTATCCTTTTTCCTCTCTGATATTCCGCGGCCTCATATTTATCACTATGTGGCAGAGATCCTGTGGCTGAGAATTGGATGCGGTCATCTGTTGTATCAACTGTAAGAAAAACCAACCTAGGCTAATTGTCTTCACGTTTTGATCTTGCAGGTTTCAGACAGACCAAGTTTAGTTCAGCCTTAGTTTTCTTTTCATATCCTTTTTTTTTTTTCTTTGCTACAGAAAATTGCTCGTTTCCCCGTTGGCCTGTCCTGCGTGGGTAGAATGAATCATCCAGTAACTCTAATTTCTGAATCTGTCTTTGGACCTATTTATTTGCTTCTCCAGGCTCTGACCCCACCTTACCCTCTGTCGCTTTTCATTATCTGATCTATCTTTGGCCCGCAAAGGGTCTGCTTATGTCTTTACTGTGGAGAAGATGTACTGTATGTATCATCTTGGTGACTCACCTGTCTCCTTGGATAACTTACACTCATTTATTAAATTCTGTTCAGCCCCTGTAAACGGGTTGCCAGTTTTTTTTCCCCAGTCGGGGACAAATTGCATTCTTTTGTATATCGTTCCCGTCGAAGAGATTTCTCCCGCTTCTTGGTTATTGCAACTTTTCTGTCTTTCTCACTTTACAATTTCCACGTTGTGTTTATTGGTGCCTGAGAAATTAGCAAAAGTTCACAACTTGTGGCGTGTGAAAGCCTGATTAACGTTACATTTCTATTAGGTTGGGTGGGATAGCACTAGCAATAGCAGTAAGACTTGTATACTGCTTCACGGTGCTTCACAGCCCTCTCTAAGCGGTTTACAGAGTCAGCGTATTGAACCCCAACAATCTGGGTCCTCATTTTACTGACCTCGGAAGGACGGAAGGCTGAGTCAACCTTGAGCCGGTGAGAATCGAACTGCTGGCAGTGGGCAGAGTTAGCCTGCAATACTACATTTTAACCCCTGAGCCACCACGTCTTAGATAGCAATAGCACTTAGACTTATATACCGCTTCACAGTGCTTCACAGCCCTCTCTAAGCAGGTTTACAGAGTCAGCCTCTTTGCCCCCAACAATCTGGGTCCTCATTTTACTGACCTCGGAAGGACGGAAGGCTGAATCAACCTTGAGCCCTGTCAGGATCGAACTCCAGGCAGTGGGCAGAGTCAGCCTGCAATGCTGCATCCCAACTGCCGTGCCACCACGGGATAATCTACAGTAGGTAGATAGATATAGATTGATAGATAACTAGATAGCTAGATGAGATAGCTAGATAGCTAGAGAAAGAGAGAGAGAGAGAGAGAGAGAGAGAGAGAGAGAGAGAGAGAGATATGCATACATACATGAGATGATAGAATTGATAGAAACTGTTGATAGATAGATAATAGCTAGATTATAGATAGATAATTAGATAGATATAGATTGATATAGATTGATAGATAACTAGATATAGATTATAGATATATAGATATAGATAGAAGATAGCTAGATGGATGGATGGATGGATGGATAGATAGATAGATAGATAGATAGATAGATAGATAGATAGATAGATAGATAGATAGATAGATAGATAGATAGATAGATAGATAGATAGATAGATAGATAGTTAGTTAGATAGATAGATAGATAGATAGATAGATAGATGATAGATAGATAGATAGATAGATAGATAGATAGATAGATAGATAGATGATAGATAGATAGATAGATAGATAGATAGATAGATAGATAGATAGATGATAGATAGATAGATAGATAGATAGATAGATAGATAGATAGATAGATAGATAGATAGATAGATAGATAGATAGATAGATAGATAGACACCACATTTGTGGTCTTCATCTTGACTTTTTATTTTTATTTTTTTACCATAACCTCCAAGCACCTTTGCCACTCCTGCAGATTTTATTAATATACTGCGCGGTGTTGAATGTACCGAAACGACACTTGTTTTACTTTGTAGATGTTTTTAAAAGTATCGGATAGGGTGAAACATGCCTGCTTTAAAAAAAAAACCACAGGTTGGAAAATTAAATTTGGCCATAAATTCATTTCTATCACCATAAAAAGGGGTAAGTCGTGTCAGGTAGGTTGGAAAGGGATTTTTGTGGGGGGGGGGAGCAACGATGCTCACTTTCTCCTATCTTGTTTGAACTCATTATGCAAGAGCAGAGGCGGCATGTTAAGAGAGACAAGAACATTTGACGCCTTGATATATTTAAAAAAAAAAAAAAACCAGAACAAAATGTAATACACTGTTTGGCACATGGCAGGCCCATCCTTCTTCAAAATCCTTGCAGAGATATAACTCAATTGTGGTTTGCATCAAATACGTTTTAGGCAACAGCAGGGCTAGCAATTAATTTTCACATCCTGATACCTTAATCAACACCAATAAAGAATCACAGAGAACGGCTGCACTTTATATCAACCCGAGTGGATTTAGATATTTATTTCTAGATATTCGTAGGATTTCTGGATATAAGGCAAAGGGTTGCATCAATTAAAGCTGTAATTGTGATTCTTTTTCTCTTCAAGATTAAGTTTAACTTACACCGACAGCTTTCTCTGTTATTGGTACAGTTGTGGCCAAAATTGTGGAAACCTTTTGGGAAAAGTGTATTTTTTAGGTTGGATGGCTAATAACACCACTTTTTTTTGGAGTAGCACCATAAAATTATATATCAATGGAAAGATAATTTAACCAAGAATGTAATGCAACAAAGTTTGTTCAATTATCTGTACTGTGTTCTGTGAAACGTTATAGCCAAAGAACCAGAAAAAGGAAGCACAACTTGCTCAGGTTGATCTCAGGTAGCTTTCCTTCATCTGATTGCAGCCAATGAGCGTGAGTGTTTAGAGAGCCAATCAGGTGTCATCTTGTTTTGGCCATGAGCCAATCAGATCACAGTAGGATCCAGTTATTAATGTCATGTATTGAAGCTGAGAGGAGGACATTTGTCAGTGTGTTATGTTGTGTGATAGCTATCCAGTCGGTAATGGTGCAAAGAGTTGACTGATTGCCCAGAAAGCGATTTAAAATAGTATTATTAAGTGAACAAGTCTACAGTTATAAGGAAATTAGAAGAAAAATGGGTGGAAACTTAACCAAAGTTGGCATTTCTACTGTACACTTTTCCCAAAATGTTTCCACAATTTTAGCCACTACTGTATCTATCTTTATCATCTATCTATCTATCTGTCTGTCTGTCTGTCTGTCTGTCTGTCTGTCTGTCTGTCTATAGTATCTATCATCTCTATCATCCTGTCTGTCTGTCTGTCTGTCTGTCTGTCTGTCTGTCTGTCTGTCTATCTATCTATCTATCTATCTATCTATCTATCTATCTATCTATCTTATTATCTATCTATCCTCTAATCACCATCTCTTTTGGTGTTATTAAAGCCCAGAACATCAAAAGAATCTTACTATTTAGTGAGAGTAGACATCAGAGATCAAATTTACACAGTTTTTGTACCTGGTTGCCAATCCATTCCCCAGAATTTATGGATTGGGGGAGAAAAAAATCAGAAATAAGTTAATTAGAAATTAGAAACAATTGTGTCCGTATCTGCTTTCTTACAGCCTGGTCAGAAATTAGATCCTATTATCCAGAGTTTTCATCCATTTGAATTTTTAGCTATATTACATCTTATGTGCTTTCCTGCAAACTCATAGTACTATGAGGTTACTATAGGTAGAGCTTCAGAATTTATATCCAGTGGAGATAAGGAATGGATCTAAACACTAAACATTCAATTCAAGTTAACCTACGATGTTTCAAGATCTTAGATACTTAGAATATCAGTCTGCTCCAAATATACAGTCTGCCTGGAACACCTCCTCAGCTATTACAAATTTACCACAATTCAATCAGTAGGGAAATATGAGCCTTTAAAATGAGGCATTATATGCCCAAACACTCAACATTGCTGCTGTTTTGTTTTGGGGGTTGTTTTTTTTGCCCAGAAGTCAAAAAATACATACATACTTCCAGGAACTGCCAGCGAACAAGGAATTTCGTGGACAAAAACGTCTGAATTAATCTTTCCATTACGCAGGCCATCAGCCTTTGAAGAATTATCTTTTTGACTTGATGGCTGACTACCTCCCGTAGTCCAGGTTCTGAACTGCCATATTAGTAATGATGGAATTGTGTGGTGAAATCTCCAATCCATTTCACGCTGTGACAGCCAGACGGTTAAGGCAAATGCACAGCCGTTCACGCTGTGTCAGTTTACAGGAGGATTCCGTACAGGCCGAGATGCAATTCGGCATCCACGCTGGATGAATTATTTGCGAGCATCCGTTTTAAGCATACGATGCCTGAATCTAACAGCCAGACAAAAGAATGAATGCTGGTGATGGGGGTCTTCTAGTCCATCCCCCTGCACAAGCAGGAGACCCTGAATCCTTTCAGATAAATGGCTGTCCAGTCTCTTCTTAAAAACCTCCAGTGATGGAGCATTCACAACTTCTGGAGGCAGGTTGTGCCACTGGTTAATTGTTCTCCTTAGTTCTCCTTAGTTCCAGATTGCTTCTCTCTTTGGTCAGTTTCCATCCGTTGCTTCTTCTCCTGCCTTCAGGCACTTTCGAGAATAGCTTGACTCCCTCTTCTTTGGGGCAGCCCCTGAGATATTGGAAGACTGCTATCATGTCCCCCCTGGTCCTTCTTTTCACTAGACTAAATATACCCAGTTCCTCCAACCGTTCTTTATATCTTTTAGTCTTCAGCCCGCTAATTATCTTGGACTCAGACAGTGAGGTGCATGATTTAAAATAAATTCAACCCCAAGTTAAATGTATTTTAAATCATGCACCCCACTGTCTTAGTGGCCTTTCTATACAATGCTCCTAGCATCAATTCTTGATCGCCCAACTCAAATTGTACTACAGAAAGTAAAAACAAACTTCAGTATACTGTAGTACGAGTTAAACTAGGCAAGGAGCGATAATATTGAAACATCAAGTAATCTGGTTGTTCTCTTGTTTGAACACTGAGTACTTCAGCAGAATAACAGGGCTACGGATGGCCAAACAATAGCCAAAAAGGAAAACGTGTATAAGTTGTGTAATAAGTCAGATCAACAGGAAGGGGAAAATGTGGTTAAGCTAGGAATGAAGGAATGAAGTCATCAGATTCTACGAATGTCCGTTTTTGGCCCAAAATCAATCATTGCTGTAAAAAAAAAGAGGACCCCAAATTGTTGAATTAGGGAGGTGAGTCGAGACAATTAAAGCTACGAGAACTTTTAAGCATCAGTGTTGTTACTTTTCAACATAAAAGGAGAAGGACTAGCTAATGTATAATGTCCTTTCCGACTCATATTTTGTACAGTTTGATTTCTCCACCTTCCTAAAATTAGGAATGTGGGCCAATGGCACAGCAGGTTTAACATAAGTACTATTTTTAAAAAACCTTTCTTTTCTTCCTTTTACGATAATACTTGAGCATTGTACACCATTTCTAAGTAACTTTGCTGATTACGCAAACTTCCAGAGATCTGTTTTAAACTCTGGTTTTAGAATGACTAAGCTGAGTTATAAATCTAAAGCAAAATAAAATATACGCCATGGACACAGAGCTAGACTGCAAACTCAGAAGCCAAACCAAAGCCCGGTATGCTACATCACAGTCTTCTGCTCTGGACATCACATCACAGAACTCAGGAGGTTATAACGCAAAAGCTCAGGATGTTACAACACAGCCAACAACCCAGGATGTTGCAACACAAAACTCAGGATATCACTACACTAGATCTCAGGATGTAATCACACAACCCATTACCCAGGTCGTTATAACACAAAAGACTAATGGGCACACAGCCAGCACCTCAACTACTCAGGATGTTACGAAACAGCCGAACAATCCGCAAACAATAACTCCAACACAGCCAACCAACCCACCTACAGCAACTAAGCCAGCACTCCACACACCCCCACCAGTATTTATAGAGAGACGGCAGCTCCGATCACACTTTGCTCGCACAAGCACGAAGCCGAAGACCCCAGCCTGAAGATGACGAGTGGGACCTCGTCGAAATGTCACCAAGATACTCTCAATCTTACACGGGAAAAGACCCGAATACGCCAAGACCTGCATATATATATGTAGTCTCCTAGCAGAGAGAAAAATCACACTCATCTTTAACTTTAAACAGTTTTAAAAGTCCTTTGTTTCCAAGAATCAAGATTCTTTATCAAGATAAAATAAGGGTGAATAGGAACTGGAAGGGTTGGACCAATAGAAGAGAATATACATAGCCCAGGGTCGACCTATGGGGTCCTTGGTATTCTCTGACCTTGGTGGTTTTCTTGCAGACATTTCATTACCCATCCAGGTAACATCATCAGTGATGGTGTTACGTAGTTGGTTAATGAAACGTCTGCAAGAAAGCAACGAAGCTCATTCATTGAAGTGACAGAAATGGACATGAGAACTCGGATACTGTAAATAGTCAACCATACAGTATTCACATTTTTCCTTCTGAAATATTACAGAATCTCATCTGTATACTGTATTGTTTTTAACTGTGTAAAGCACCAAATGGATCGTGGCTTAGTCCTGTGAACTTAAAGGATCGTGGCTTAGTCCTGTGAACTTTCAGATCTGCCCAAAGTTTTTCAGGTTAGTTAGAAATTTACCGCTTATTGAGCGTGGCGATATAAACGTGGGTATCATTTCACCACATTAAATTGCGGAACGTATCTCGAATGGTGAAAAGGGATGGGACAGCTGTTCCAATTAAGCAGTTCTAATTGCCAGTCAACATTAGTCTAAATGGGTTTCCTGGGAGATATCCCAATAAAGCAGCCATCCTGATTTTGTTAGCCCGTTTCAACACATTTCCTTTATGGAATCCATGCACACTAACACAAACGTTATAAATTCTGTCTTTAAAAACTTATTTGAGCCGTGGTGGTGCCGTGGTTAGAATGCCATATTGCGGGCTAACTCTGCCCACTGTTGGGGGTTCAATCCTGACCGGCTCAAGGTTGACTCGTCCTTCCGTCCTTCCGAGGTCGGTAAAATGAGGACCCAGATTGTTGGGGGCAACAGGCTGACTTTGTAACCTGCTTAGAGAGGGCTGTAAAGCACTGTGAAGCGGTATATAAGTCTAAGTGCTATTGCTATTGTTATTTAAGCTATGGCGGCTCAGTGGTTAGAAAGCAGTATTGCAGGTTAACTCTGCCCACTGCCTGGAGTTCGATCCTGACCAGCTCAAGGTTGACTCAGCCTTCCATCCTTCTGAGGTCAGTAAAATGAGGACCCAGATTGTCGGGGGCTTATGCTGGTTCTGTAAACCACTTAGAGAGAGCTGTCAAGCACTTTGGAGCAGTATATAAGCCTAAGCGCTATTACTATTGCTACGTAAAAGTAAAAAGTTGAAGCTGTAATGTTACTGTTTTATTCTACTGTGCTAAAAAGAGTTGGAGGTCAATACATTTCTTCCTTCTCCCCCCCCTTATGCTACACTTCTGTCTCTCCCCCCCTTTCCCTTCCCCCGTTCCCCACTATTTTCATTTTCTTTTGTATTTTTAACTTGATAAGCTTATAAAATTATATTTTAAAAAAAAGAGCATTGGCAATTTTTAGTCCTCTCCTATTCTCTGTTATTACAAAAACACTCATTTCCTTCTCCACTCTTAATTTTTGTTATTTTGTCCTGGACATTTTTTTTTATTATTAGCAACTGTGATTTCATTTTTTTTAAAAATAAAATAAAATAAAATTTAAGATCACATACATCAGCCATGTTTTTATGAATGGAGAGTTTGCTGAAGAGAGAAAGGTATTTTAATATTCAGCTCTTTTGGTTAGGCATTCCACACCTGTTTTCTTGATGAAGAAGTCTTTGTACTCTTTATGCCCCAGAGAAAAGAATCAAGTGTTTAAAAATGCTGTAATAAACAAGATAGTCGTAGGAAATTGAAGCAAAATTAAACAGAGAACAAATATAACAGAATAACAGAGTTGGAAGGGACCTTGGAGGTCATCTAATCCAACCCCCTGCTCAGGTAGGAAACCCTATAAAATTTCAGACAAATGGCTGTCCAATCTCTTCTTGAAAACTTCCAGTGCTGGAGAATCCACAACTTCTGGAGGCAGGTTGTTCCGCTGGTTAATTGTTCTCACTGTCAGGAGGTTTCTCCTTAGTTCCAGGTTGCTTCTCTCCTTGGTTAGTTTCCATCCGTTGCTTCTTGTCCTGCCTTCAGGCGCTTTGGAGAATAGCTTGACTCCCTCTTCTTTGGGGCAGCCCCTGAGATATTGGAAGGCTGCTATCCTGTCCCCCCTCATCCTTCTCTTCCTTAGACTAGACATACCCAATTCCAGCAACCGTCCCTTATATGCTTTAGCCTCCAGTCCCCTGATCATCTTTGTTGCTCTTCTCTGCACTCTTTCTAGAGTCTCAACATCTTTTTTACATCGTGGTGACCAAAACTGGATGCAGTACTCCAAGTGTGGCCTTACCAAGGCTTTATAAAGTGCCACTAATGCTTTACAGTAGTATAAATATTTAAGTATTATACTAATGCTTTAAGTATTCCACTACTGCTCATCATTTTGTTCCCTTATCACACATTCCCACTCATTTAACTTTCTTGGGGTGATGGTGTAAACATCAGGGTCCCTCTCCCTTGAACATAAATAGAGGACAAATTCATTTGGTAGGTATTGATCCTTCATACATATCCCATCTCGTGATTTTTAAGACCGTAAAGGGGGAAAAAAACCTAGTATTTTTGAACTCCGTTCAGAAATGGACTTATCCTTACCTCTGGGGCTGTCTTTAGGTGGGACATATCTGGAGCGATGATCAGCACCGAATGTGGGACCTTGGAATCGGGCTCATCCGCCGTGTTCCTCAGAGAAGGAGAAAGAAAACTATGCACTCCTTATATGGACATGACGGGTTATGGGAACCTGAGGTTTTATTTCAGCATGGGTAAGTACGCGCCATTGATTTTTCTCGGTTGTATGCACAATGGACTATTTCATATTTTCCTAGAGTGGAGGGAGAGTATGGTCAAACGAGTTGATCTCCCATTTGTTTTCTCTAAGCTAAAAGGGGTAAAAAGTAAAGGTTTCCCCTGTCTGGTCGTGTCTGACTCTACGGGGTATGGCTCATCTCCATTTCTTAGTTGAGGGAGCCAGCATTGTCCGAAAACATTTCTATATATATCTATATCTATGTCTATATCTATATCTATATCTATCTATCTATCTATCTATCAATAGATACTATATCTATATCGATCGATCGATCGATCGATCGATCGATAGATAGATAGATAGATAGATAGATAGATAGATAGATAGATAGATAGATAGACAGACAGAGAGAGAGAGAGATAAATAGATAGATAGACAGACAGACAGAGATATAGATGGATAGATAGATAGATAGATAGATAGATAGATAGATAGATAGATAGATAGATAGATAGATAGATAGATATATCTATATCTATATCTATATCTATATCTATATATCTATCTATATATCTATCGATCAATAGATACTATATCTATATCTATCTATCGATAGATAGATAGATAGACAGACAGAGAGAGAGAGAGATAAATAGACAGACAGACAGACAGACAGAGATATAGATGGATAGATAGATAGATAGATAGATAGATAGATGGATGGATGGATGGATGGATGGATGGATGGATGGATGGATGGATGGATGGACAGAATGAAAGATAGACTGACTGACAATGATAGATAGATAGATAGATAGATAGATAGATAGATAGATAGATAGATAGATAGATAAATAGAGATAGATAGAGATAGATAGATAGATAGATAGACAGACAGACAGACAGACAGACAGACAGATATAGATAGATATACATAGATAGATAGATAGATAGATAGATAGATAGATAGATAGATAGATAGATAGAATGAAAGATAGACTGACTGACAATGATAGATAGATAGATAGATATAGAGATAGATAGATAGATATAGGTAGATAGAGATAGAGATAGATAGATAGATAGATAGATAGATAGATAGATAGATAGATAGATAGATAGATAGATAGATAGATAGATAGATAGATAGATAGATAGATAGATATAGGGTTGGGGTTAGGGTTAGGATTTTTTTAAAATAACATTCTTAATGTTTAGCAAACAGCATGTTGTCGGCTCATGTATTTAAAAAACAATAATAATTAATTTCTGTATTATCATAAACAATATGTTAGTTAATCGCTCAATGGTCTTCTTCTGACTACTATATATTCAATGTTACATAGTACATATCACGTTCCTTTCTCTCTAACTCATTTCTCTAGCCATTGATAAAAATTATCCCATGTTCTAAAGTACACTGAGTCTTCTTTCTCTTTTATCTTTAATATCAATCTGTCCATTTCTGCACAATGGCGAACCTTTTAGAGACCGAGAAGTTGAAATTGATTGATTGATTGAATCTTTTTATTTTATTTTGCACACGGAGGCGGTGGAGGCCTAAAGCGAAAAGGTTTTATAAAACCCAGCTGAAGGCCTAGGACCGGGGCAACGGCACCCGTGCCCACAGAGAGGGCTCTGAGTGCCACCCGTGGCACGCGTGCCATAGGGTCGCCACCACGGACTTAGAGTTAGGGTTACGTCACCATTCTGCATATTCTTCACTAGAGTCAAAGTCAAAGATAGAAGCGGAGTGTCCACAGAGAAGGTCCACTGGTCAAATCACACAGCCGGTTAAGTAAAATAATTTAGCAATTTTTGGTTTCTTTTCAACGGCTTGCCACTTGTTTAGTTTTTAGTCTTTATCGAGGGGGGATGAGATTCCTATCTTTTAAATTGTACCTCGAGTAAATGGCTTTTTAAGAGCAAAGAAGAGGAAAGCTATTCAGAAAGAGAGAAGATATAAAACGACTGACTTTTCATGCATCTTTCCGGGATTGGAACGAAGGTTGAGATCATCAAAAACAGGCTTAAATTTGGCAATGCCGTGCAGCTGTTTTCCTTAACATTCCTTCCTCACCCTTCCCCTTCCCCCGAATATTATTCTTCAACGTCCACAAATCAGGGGGTAAAACTCTGTGGGGAAGCTCATCCTTTCAACACTACGTCCATGAATGCAAAATGGAAAGAACGAGAAAAGGAAGCAGAACGGCGAGGCGGTTTTTTTCTTCCTGTCAACAAGATACAAAAACACCGTTTCTTACTGGAAGGGAATTCTCTGATCTTCTGCCTCAATTGTCAGATTGCGTTGGTAATGTCTAAATGGACCAAACGTGAAGCAAGAAAGGAAATCTGTTTCGCATCCCGGGGAGCCGCACCTGATGGAAAAACAGGAAAGACACTTTCGTCAACCTCCTGAACTCCGAGAAAAAGCTGTGAGCTCAGCACAGCTTGGCTGATCGGATTGAAAACACCGATTGTGTGAAGATGAGTCGGTGGATTATTTAAACGTTGCTTTAAAAAAAGAAAAGAAAAGAAAAAAAACACGGATTTTATTTTGAGTTTGGTGCTCAAGGGCTCAACGAGCCTTGGTTTAAGTTTCATTGGCGTTCTGCTACTCCACACAACGAGAGAAGAAGAAGAAGAAGAAGAAGAAGAAGAAGAAGAAGAAGAAGAAGAAGAAGAAGAAGAAGAAGAAGAAGAAGAAGAAGAAGAAGAAGAAGAAGAAGAAGAAGAAGAAGAAGAAGAAGAAGAAGAAGAAGAAGAATGATAAAGTTGCGAATATAAATTTATATTGTGTGGGGAAATGCATGCATTGAATGTGGTTATCAAGATGAAGGGTGTTGTACGTTGTTACAATCACACATAATCCTTTTTTAATCCACTTTCAAACACGCGATCCTTCCCCTGTAGCCTGAGGTGGTACAGACCTACTAGATCGATTCCTCTTGACAATTCAATTGCTGTGCACTTTTACGAAGATTAAACCAACGTTCCATTCTTACTGATAATTTAAAAGCAATTTCAAAATAAACTTGGGTAATGTGCAAGGATGGACCATAAGAAAGGCTGAGCGCCAAAGAATGGAGGCCTTTGAACTATGGTGCTGGAGAAGACTCCTGCGAGTCCCCTGGACTGCAAGGCGATCCAACCGGTCAGTCCTAGAGGAGATCAACCCCGACTGCTCCTTAGAAGGCCAGATCCTGAAGTTGAAACTCAAGTCCTTTGGCCACCTAATGAGAAGGAAGGACTCCCTGGAGAAGAGCCTGATGCTGGGAAAGATGGAGGGCAAGAGAAGAAGGGGACGACGGAGAATGAGGTGGCTGGATGAAGTCACTGAAGCAGGAGGCGTGAGCTTCAATGGACTCCAGAAGATGGTAGAGGACAGGAAGGCCTGGAGGAACGTGGTCCATGGGGTCGCGATGGGTCGGACACGACTTTGCAACTAACAACAACAACAATGTACAAGGAATTTGGAACAGAGTACTGAAATATTTTAAAGACAGTCTCAGATTTTAAGAAATGCTGAGTAGGTCTCTTCTGATTTAAAAACTAGCTCAGCTGAGCAATAAATTATTTTCCAAGTATTGAACTGTTCAACTGATATTTAATTACTCGACTTACGCTGGAGTTTAGTAATGAACTCAAAGAAAAGTTAGGGCACGTCATCTGTTTCTCGCTCTTGGAAATTCCTTCTTCAGTTAACTATGAACCCAATCTTTGACAGGAAGTTAATTCTTAAAGATGTTAATGTGTTGTTCAATATATATCCTCCAAAATTAGAATTGGTGAGCTTGGGAAAGATCATGTTTCAATTGTTACAAATAGGTGATAATGAATTCTTGGAAGGACATGACCGTACCAGACACTAAAGGTTGACTTATATAAATCTGTTCAACTCTTTGACAGTCTTTGAACTTGCTCTTTATGAGACAATTTGGTTCTGTATTACGGTATCTAAGTTTCATCTAATGTTCACAACTGATATATAGTTACATACTGTACATAATTATGAGATTAATTAAAGGTTAGATCAGCTCTGATCTCTTACTCTGTTTCTACATAAGGCATTTTTTTTACATTATTTCTTTCAAGACTACAGAAAACTCAAATTGTGACTAGGATATAAGAAAAATAGAACATAAAATAAGAGAGTTGGAAGGGACCTTGGAGATCTTCTAGTCCAACCCCCTGTTCAAGCAGGAGACCCTATACCAGGTGTCCCCAGCCTCCATCCCGTGTCACCTTAATGCTCCGAAAATCGTCCTTGTCACTATTAAAGTAGAAATAAAGTTAATGGAATTTGCCTTGCATTTTATTTCAGGGGGAAGCTGTGACACCGGAGAATCGCATGAAAACGATGTCCTATTATACGCAAAAATGGAAGGGAGAAAAGATCACATAACTCTTGATGTGATGACCTACGCTTCCCACAGGGTAAGTGTTCAAAATGTATCCTGAAAAGAGCATCAGGCTGATTACGACAGCCTGACTCCAAGCTGTAAAGAGAGAAATATCTGCTAGCACCACTTTCTGAAACTCTTTGAGGCAGGGTGGGTCACTTTTAAAGGCCAGAGAGATGATGGGATGTGGGAAAATTCTGGCCTGTTCAAGAAAGGAAAATTTAGCCTCTAAGGATGTGAGTTTGAAGGGATTAAAATTAAATTTAATTAAATCAATTAAAATTAAACGGGGGACCCTAGGGTTTGAAGGAACTAAATTTAAACTGAGGCTCTTAAAGTTTGCAGGAGCTCAGTTTAAACTGGGGGGTCTTAGGATTTGAAGGAACTAACTTTAAACTGAGGGTCTTAGGGTTTGAAAGAACTAAATTTAAACTGAGGGACTTAGGACTTGAAGGAGCTACAATTAAACTGAGGGTCTTAGGGTTTGAAGGAACTAAATTTAAACTGAGGGACTTAGGACTTGAAGGAGCTACAATTAAACTGAGGGTCTTAGGGTTTGAAGGAACTAAATTTAAACTGAGGGACTTAGGACTTGAAGGAGCTACAATTAAACTGAGGGTCTTAGGGTTTGAAAGAACTAAATTTAAACTGAGGGACTTAGGACTTGAAGGAGCTACATTTAAACTGAGGGTCTTAGGGTTCGAAGGAACTAAATTTAAATTGAGGCTTTGAAGGAACTAAATTTAAACCGAAGAATTAAATTGGAAGGAACTGAATTCGAAGGGACGGTCTTAGGGACCTAAAGCAAGACGGATTGATGACATCAGCAAGTATTGTGGGTCCAATTGTCAAAAGCTCAGGACAGTATTGGTTGGAAACATGCAGAAGAGGTCTCCATCCTGCAGTGGATAAACAATGGTGGAGGAGGAAGAGGAGGAGAAGGAGAAGGAGAAGGAGGATGGAAATTAATCAAGGAGAGAAGCAACCTAGAACTAAGGAGAAATTTCCTGACAGTGAGGACAATTAACCAGTGGAACGACTTATCTCCAGAGGTTGTGGGCGCTCCATCACTGGAGGCTTTTAAGAAGAGACTGGACACCCCCTTTGTCAGAAATAGCATAGATCTCTGCTTGAGCAGGGACTAGAAGACCTCCAAGGTCCCTCCCATCTCTGTTATTCTGTATATTCTGTATATATCTTTTTTTTTTTTTGGCTACAGACTGGAAACAAGTTAAAATTAACCGCAATTGTCTGATTTTTGTTCTTTCTATCTAAGATTCCCTCTTTGGTCTCCGTTGTCATCAGTCCAGAGCTTCAGACTCCGGCAACTAAATTCTGCCTCAAACAGAAGAATCACCAAGGGCCTAACAAAAATGTCTGGGCTATTGATTACGTCCACGTCCTGCCAGTTCTTCCTGCTACCGTCACCCACATGGTCCAGTTTTCCATCAACTTGGGCTGTGGAACCCATCAACCAGGCAACAGGTAAAGGAAGCCCCAGCTGGCACTTGGTAAATAGAATTGCTTCTCTAATTCAGAGCTTTTCAACCAGGGGTACGGGTACCACCTGTGGTACATTGGCACCTGGCAGGTGGTATGCGACCATCCTAGAAAAGTGGTAGCAGGGGAGGGGAATGAGCTGAACCGGTGGCAGCACCGCACAAGCCTGAGCGAGAGACGGCTGGAGCTGCAGGGCTGTCGGGGCTCAGCGGAAGCCCCAGGATCAGTGCTGCTTTCCAGCTGATCAGCGCTTCTTCGGGGCTGTCAGGGCTCAGCGGAAGTGCCAGGATCAGCGCCAGGCTCCAGCTGGAGCTGAGCGCTGATCCTGGCGCTTCTGCTGAGCCCAGAAGATGCGCCGATCAGCTGGAATGCTGCAGCATCTCCAGGGTCTTGTGATTTACATTCAGATGCTTGGCAACTGATTCATATTTATGACGGTCACAGTGTCCCAGGGTCATGTGAAGTGACCAAAACCTGCTGCAACCACCGAGCAGACGGGGGGGAATTAAAAACCAAACACCCCCCACCCCACCCCCCACTGCCAATCCTCAACAGAAATGCTCACAACAATGGAAACCTCGGACAGGAGGAAGAGTGCGGCCGGGCGGGCAGGCAGGTGTCTTGCTCGGCTGTGGCTTGGGGGGCACTTTTTTCAGTGCCATTGTAACTTCAAACAGTCACTAAAGCGAACTTGTGTAAGTCGAGGACTACCTGTACTTCACCACTTTTTTCCTTTTTTTTTTTTTTTTGGTCATCAAGTTTTTGATACCTTGCTAGGCGACTGGTGGTAACTCGGATGTTGCCGTATCCTAAAAGTGGTACAATGGATGAAAAGGTTGAAAAGCCCTGCTCTAATTTACACACCCTCAACTTACAGCAATTCTTTTGGTGACTGTTCGAAGTTACTTAGGACCGTTTTTTCACACTTAGGACCGTTGCAGCATCCCCAGGGTCACGTGATCAAAATTCAGACGCTTTTGGCAACCGACTCACATTTATGTTATCTAGTTTAGTAATGAAAGGTCTCCAGGAAAACCATCAAGCCCAGAGAGCGCCAAGGACACGTGCCTTCTGCTCCTAATAAATAAAATAACAGTTAGAAACATGGGGGAAAGAAATGGTTAAAAAGTTTAAAGCAGAGCTTCTCAAATCTGGCGTCTCCAGAAGTAGGAGAGGATTCCCAAAAGCTTGCTTACTACATCTTCTGAAAATTAGGATTCCAAATTCTTGGGAGGCCTGGTGAAAAAATCCCCCTTTTCCACGTTCCCGCCCTGCATGGTTGTCAACCTTTCGAGTCTGGTGTTCATTGATAAGCAAATGAGGGTCTTTTCTGTATAGATATTTTATTTGTCCTCCTGATGCTGAGCGTGATAGCACAGCAGGATGGGGACCTAAATTGTTCCCATTTTTAGTAAGCGGCGCTGAATGGAAATGGTAATATGAATAATTCCTTTTAAACGAAACTCTCTTTTAAGAGACGCGGATCCGCATAATTTTCGGCTTGATAGCGAACCTTCCTCGCGGAGTCTTTGATCTCTTTTGAAATGTTATTATTTTTTAAAAAAAAATTGCTTCCTATTCCCATAGTCCCTCAAACACACTTTCCCCCACCTTTTTTTTTTATGAGTTGCTAACTTTCGACAAATCTCCTCTGAATTTCAAAAACAATTTGGCACCACACACTTCTTTGGCCATTAAAGCGTGAGTTTGAATAGCGCCATCTTTTCCGCGACCTGGGGATCGTAAAAACCTTGCGTAAATATACGAAGGGAACATGGTCCTCGCGGAATCCATACAAATTTCAGCTCAGGTGGAATCGGCGAAGCCTCCCGAGCTGTTTAACGCAAATTTAAAATAACGGTACGGGCAGAGTAACGGTACAAAAAGACCTTCTTCAAAAGAAGCCGCATCCAAAATAAATGATTCTGCAATAGGTAAGCCATCTTCTGCTTATTGGGTGTCAGGCTAATGAATTATTAACTTGTTTTAATGCATCATCTGCAGAATTTTAAATGGGGGGCCGTTGGAATTAAATTGGGCCGCTGACGTTACGGTACACGTACATTTTTCAAGCGAGTACATTTCTGTTAATGCTTCCCAAGTTACTTGACAGCTCCCAGAATATAATGAGGCTCATGCTTCATCCGAATGTGTGTGACCGACTGTCATTTTTAATAATGAGAGGCGGCAAACTTTTTCTTAAAATTCAGGCGTAGGTGGTGTTCTGAGTCAAAAACAAAACAAAACACAACTGCACCCAAAAACGCCCACAAAGGTTAATGAACTGAAGATCTCCCCACAAATCCCTCATGGCAGGAATTGTGGGATGGCCGGAGGCAGCGTCAACTTTCTTGGCAGGTATGTATGTAGCAATAGCAACAGCACTTAGACTTATATACCGCTTCTCCGTGCTTAACAGCCCTCTCTAAGCGGTTTGCAGAATCCGCATTTTTTCCCTCCAACAATCTAGGTTTTCATTTTACCAACCTCGGGAGGATGGAAGGCTGAGTCAACCTTGAGACAGTCAGGATCGAACTCCTGGCGGTGGGCAGAGTCCGCCTGCAATACTGCCTTCTCACCACTGCGCCATCACGGCTTAGATAGCAATAGCAACAGCACTTAGACTTATATACTGCTTCACAGTTCTTTACAGCCCTCTCTAAGCAATTTACAGAGTCAGCGTATTATCCCCAACAATCTGGGTCCTCATTTTTCCAACCTCGGAAGGATGGAAGGCTGAGTCAACCTCAAGCTGGTCAGGATCGAACTCCTGGCACTGATGATGTTACCTAGTTTGGTAATGAAATGTCTGCAAGAAAGCAACCAAGCTCAGACAGCACCAAGGACCTCTCGTAAACAACTAAACCTCCCGTTTAGCCTTTGAACCCCCTACAAAAAGTTGTTTGAGGAACCTGTTGTTGGTAGAAACACACACCAAGCTTTTGTCTCAATTTCTCTTTGTCTGGCTCTCCTCAGTACAAATGATACTCAGCACTGAGTGGAATTTAAATCAAATGTGGCCTGCAGCGTAAATAAGGCTTAGAGGCCTTGTCAACCTACCCATCAGCCAAACTCTTTCTGACATGGGTAACCAGCTTGTATTGTGGTGTATTGCTGTTCATCTTGAATGTTCAGCTTTTCAGCACTCCCGGGCATTTCATATTTCAGATCAATTATTTAATAAGCCGCGATTATAAAGCTTTGTATGCATCCTTGGCGCAAACACCGATTGATTGCCATCTAGTCCAGATAAGGGATTGAATTGTTCTGTTTTTATGCCTTTGTTTCTTTTTGTTCCCAGCGTTAGCTTGGAATTCTCCACCAACCATGGTCGCTCCTGGTCCTTACTCCACTCCGAATGTCTGCCGGAAACTTGTGCTGGATCCCACCTTGCTCACAGCACGGTCTATGCATCTGAAAATTACAGTGGGTAAGGGAATATTTTTCTGAAAATAACTCTGCCCGAAGAATGATGCGAGAATTAAATTGTACAATCTCTTGTAATCTATTCTCTCAGAACAAACAAAATGCAATTCAACAAGTTTCGGGATGTTAAAAATGCTGTTCTCCCCAAATTCAGGAAGGACCCTTCCATCTTCAAGGGTTTTAGATATGAAAGTGGATTTGATAGAACAATGTTTAGTTTTTGAAGAAACTAGAATGGAATAGAGCTGGAAGGGACCTTGGAGGTCTTCTAGTCCAGCCCTCTGCTCAAGCAGGAGAATCTATACCATCTCAGACAGGTGATTGTCCAGTCTCTTCTTAAAAACGTCCAGCGATGGAGCACCCATGATTTCTGGTGGCAAGCTGTTCCACTGGTTGATTGTCCTTACTGTCAGGAAGTTTCTCCTTAATTCTAGGTTGCTTCTCTCCTTCCAACCATTGTTTCTCGTCCTTCCCTCTGGTGCTTTGGAGAATAACGTGACCCCCTCTTTCTTGTGGCAGCCCCTCAGATACTGGAATACTGCTATCATGTCTCCCCTGTTTCTTTTTTTCTTTAGACTAGCCAAACCCAAGTCCCGCAGCCGTTCTTCGTATGTTTTGGTCTCCAGGCCTTGGATCATCTTAGTTGCTCTTCTCTGATTTTTTTCCAAGGTCTCAACATCTTTTTTGTGATATGGTGACCAAACCTAGATGTAACCATATATAGTATTTCTATAAATTCTTTCTGAACGGAAAGCAACAATATGATAGAGCTAAAACACTTGACAAAATAAGATCGTTCAACAGTGATAAATTGTGTGTGTTGGGAGATGACTGAGATAGGATTTATACCAGGGGTACGCAACCTTGGCCCTTTTATGACTCGTGGACTTCAACTCCCAGAATTCCTGAGCCAGCCACGCTGAGGGGAAAAGGAGAGGTTTCCAAGCTGAGCCATGCTGGCTCAGGAATTCTGGGAGTTGAAGTCCACGAGTCATAAAAGGGCCAAGGTTGCGTACCCCTGATTTATACCATTACATCTATTCTACATTCTCACAGAATTTAAGTCAGTACAGTAGTTCCCAACTTACAACTGTTTCTTTAGTGAGTGTTTGAAGTTACACGGCTTATGACCATTTTTCACACTTACAAACTGTTGTAGCATCCCCTGATCACGTGATCAAAATTCAGACACTTGGCAACTGACTCATACTTACGACGATTGCAATGTCCCGGGGGGGGTCACGTGATCCTCCTTTTGCGATCTCCTGACAAGCAAAGTCAATGGGCAAGCTGGATTCACCTAACAGCCCTGTTACCAGCTTAACAAAGGCAGTGTTTCATGCAACAACCGTGTCAAGGAAGGCGATACAATGGGCCAAAACTCCCTTAACAAATGTTTCACTTAGCGACTTCACTTGGGCTCTGCGGTGGCCGTACGTCGAGGGCTGCCTCCCCTGAAAATCAACCTTACGTTGTCGGTAGATGGAACTGGAACTGCTGTAGGTCGTTAAAGCCGGACACTTTTGCTTTTTAAAAGTCAACTCTTTAAAAACTTTAAAAGTCACATTGAAAAAGCAGGAATTCTCCTCTGCTTTTTTTCAGGTGGAACCGAATAACTACACCCCTTCCAAACGCAGCATTAACGAGAAATACCAGAATTCGTTGGAGACAGACCGGATCCGTTCTTGGAAACATGTGGGCAATTGACAACAGTGAGTAGCATTTATTACCACCAGCATTATCTACGTAGGGCGCCATCACAGCCGTGTGCCGTCTCCGTTCGCCCCCTCGCAACGCCAGCAGCCGCGCGCCACCGCAGCTCTTGGTCTCTCCCCCAGCCTGCCACCGGCCATATTGCATGCAGGCCCCCCCCACATCCTCCTTAGTCACCCCCCCAGTGCTATTGCTGCTGCCCACCCCCCAACTGGCTGGGGGCTATTTGTCCCAGGCAGCCAAAGACCCGCGTCAAATGGTATCTGGTCGAATGGGCAAGGACAGAGGGCGGAGGGCCCAGTGGCCATGGGGAATGGCCGGGGGTGGCCCAGCGGAGGAGGAAATGGGATGGAAATGGGCTGAGGCAGCTGGTTGGGGGGCAAAGGAGGCACAGCCAAGGGTCGGTGCCTAAACGTCCCATTCTGATCTACATAGTACCAAAACTCTTCTGTTTGTCTGTGTGTAACCTTCAACTAGACCAGCGGTTCTCAACCTATGGGTCGCAACCCCATTTGGGGTCGATCGACCATTTCATGGGGGTCGCCAAGCAAGGCTGTCCGCCATTTTTTTCCCCTTTTCCGGCGGGTGCCTTACCTCCCTTGAGCTGGGCCAGCTGGTGGTCGGCCTGCTCCGTCTCTGCCGCTTGCCAGCTACGCCTTGGCCGGCACAGGGGGCGGAACCACGCATGCGCGGCGCTCCTGGGCAGGGAAAGTCCTTGACTTACGACCGGTTTAGTCCTCAACTTATGACCGGTTTAGTCCTCAACTTACGACCGGTTGGGGGTCGCGGCATTAAAAAGGTTGAGAACCACTGAACTAGACAGAACAGTGTATCGTAGGGAATCAATTTTCGAACCACCGTACGTCAAATGGGCTAACTTACAAGAATGCATCCCTAATCCATGGCCCATTAAAATACAAAATGCAAAAATAAAAAAATAAAAATCCAGGAAGACGAAAAAGGGAAAAAAACCCCACAAAACAATCAAAGCATTAAAAAGGGTGCATAAAAAACGCATTATACTCATATTAACCCCTCTAGTTGAATACCGATTAATATATTGCTACAATGTTAGTTCCCACCCCTTGCAAAACGGGCCCTCCCAAAATCTTTAAACAACTAAATCTATTTGCAATTTGTTGACCTGCCTTCTATATATATTGTATTAATCACAAAGTGGTTTACAGGAAGACAAATAAGAGTGGAACAGAAGAAAATTTAAAGTTTCAAAACTCTCGGTTAGCAAACTGTCAAATGCAATGAACTTTATATGCCCGTGACTTAAATACGTCAAAAGTTCTAGAATTTAACTTCAGCACACTTATTTTTTTTCTTCCTGTAGTTTACATTGGTCCATCATGTCTCAAATTCTGCTCAGGGCGAGGTCAATGCACTAGAAC